>NC_134695.1:775000-907500 GCF_050947455.1 Rhinoderma darwinii
GCCGACACATTTCCGGCGTGACGCACAGCATGAGGGCGCGGGTGCGGCGACGCAAGATGAGCCCCTCGTTGGGCCCTTCAGGCCAGACTCCCGGGCGGCCTGCTGCTGCTCCAACATCTGGTCCTGGGAGGAATCCCAGAACGCGGCAGCGCCCGGCGGCAACGACGAGAAGGATGCAGCCTTCACTTCCGGCCACCACCCCTCCCTTTTCTGACTGTGGCGGAAATGCATCGGCGACCCTGCATGGCGATGAGCCAGCCAGAGGGTCGCTAATCGCAAGAGAGAGTTGGTGGTCGAGGATGGCATGATCGGAGGGCACAGGATGCGGTCTGTGGTGGGAGTGCCAGGTAACGAACAGCGTGGGGCTGGTTCAGCAGGCCAGAGGATGCAGGATTTGGAGCTGTGCCACCAGGATGATGCGATGTCGGCTTCCTGTTTCCCGTCAGTAAATTCCCCGTGCACACACTGCCAATGCGGACAGCGCCATAGTGGGACCGTAGCATTGGGAGATGGTGAGCTGCGGGCCTCTACACGTGGACATGGGGGTCCGGCTGACGGGTTCACAGCCCCTGGGCAGCCTGGTGAGTTGACACCTACTTTACCTTTTCCAGCTTATTGATGTCGGGTGTCGGTGCGGATTTAGTTGCGCCGGGTGTTGTCGCGGCGTGTCCGGGGCCCCTGGGTTGCAGGCGAGCGTGGGGGGGATAGTCTGGCGGAGTTAGTGGGTTGCTTAAAAGTGTTGGTGGGGCGGCTTGGGGGGACTCCTTCACAAGAGCAGGCTATTGCGGCGCCGACTGCTGTTTGGGTGGGCTCTCCAGATAGCGCTCCGGTTCTTCAGAACAGGGCGGTGATAACTGTTGGGACGACGGACACAGTGGTGGTATCGGTGCAAACGGAGTCGACAAAGGAGGTGGATCGGGTTTGTTTTTATGGTCGCGCGCGAGGGGAGGTGTATGTATGTTATGAGGGCCCGTTAGGGGCACATTTGAAGCAGGCGGTTAAAGAGCGTATTTGGAAGGATGAGTACGTTGAGATATTTTCCCTTCCGCTGGAGAAGTTTAATTTAGATAAGGTCAAGTGGGACGAAACGAAGAAAGATGAGGAAGAGAAAAGGCGGTACAGATTGATTCCAAAAACATTCGTCAATTGAATGCAGGCTTTTCCGATTTTGGCGAGTGTTATTGGGGAGAAGGCGCCGGACAATTGTTCGGCTCTATTTTGTTATTTAGGCGCTGTGGGGGAAGCGTACAGCGTTTATGGGGGTCAGGCTTGGCGCTGTTATGATGAACAATTTAGTCAGCGAAAGGCCGTGAGGCCTAACATCAGGTGGGATCATATGGACATAGCCCTGTGGTTGAAGGTGAATGCCCTTTTTAAACAGGGTCAGTCCTTTCCCGTGAGCAGGAATGCAGCAGGAACTTCAAGCGGTACAGGTCAGGCCTCGGGTTCCAAACTTGGGACGTGTTGGCAGTTTAATGAGGGTCAATGTAAAATTGGAACCACGTGTAAATTTAAACATGTTTGTTCACACTGCAGTGGTCAATCACAAGGAGCGTCAAAATGTTTTAAGAAAGGTAGACGACAAGGTAGGCGACAAGTCTGGCTTTGACTGATGGAATTGAACTAGCGGTGGGTGTGTGGAGGAGCTCACAGGCTAGAGGTGGTCAAGGCCTATTTCGCTTTGGCGGGGGGGGGGGAGTCCTTGAAGTAGGTCGTAAAAAGTGGTGGGGGGCATGCATCACAGGATGCACCCCCAATTAGTCGGCATCTTAGGGTGTTACCCCTTTAGAAGGTTGTGTTACATATGGTGGTCATCTGCAAAAGGTAATTGGTTGGAATGGGCTACAAAACCATAAGTAAGACGCTGGGTGAGAAGAAGACAACTGTTGGTGCAATAGTAAGAAAATGGAAGACATACAAAATGACTGTCAATCGACATCGATCTGGGGCTCCATGCAAAATCTCACCTCGTGGGGTATCCTTGATCCTGAGGAAGGTGAGAGCTCAGCCGAAAACTACACGGGGGGAACTTGTTAATGATCTCAAGGCAGCTGGGACCACAGTCACCAAGAAAACCATTGGTAACACATTACACCGTAATGGATTAAAATCCTGCAGTGCCCGCAAGGTCCCCCTGCTCAAGAAGGCACATGTACAGGCCCGTCTGAAGTTTGCAAATTAACATCTGGATGATTCTGAGAGTGATTGGGAGAAGGTGCTGTGGTAAGATGAGACTAAAATTTAGCTCTTTGGCATTAACTCTACTCGCCGTGTTTGGAGGAAGAGAAATGCTGTCTATGACCCAAAGAACACCGTCCCCACTGTCAAGCATGGAGGTGGAAACATTATGTTTTGGGGGTGTTTCTCTGCTAAGGGCACAGGACTACTTCACTGCATCAATGGGAGAATGGATGGAGCCATGTACCGTCAAATCCTAAGTGACAACCTCCTTCCCTCCACCAGGACTTTAAAAATGGCTCGTGGCTGGGTCTTCCAGCACGACAATGACCCAAAACATACAGCCAAGGCAACAAAGGAGTGGCTCAAAAAGAAGCACATTAAGGTCATGGAATGGCTTAGCCAGTCTCCAGACCTTAATCCCATCGAAAACTTATGGAGGGAGCTGAAGATCCGAGTTGCCAAGCGACAGCCTCGAAATCTTAATGATTTACAGATGATCTGCAAAGAGGAGTGGCCCAAAATTCCATCTAACATGTGTGCAAACCTCATCATCAACTACAAAAAACGTCTGACTACTGTGCTTGCCAACAAGGGTTTTGCCACCAAGTATTAAGTCTTGTTTGCCAAAGGGATCAAATACTTATTTCTCTGTGCACAATGCAAATAAATATATATAATTTTGACAATGTGATTTTCAGTTTTTGTTTTTTTTATATAATCTATCTCTCACTGGTAAAATTAACCTAGCCTAAATTCTAGACTGCTCATATCTTTGATAGTGGGCAAACTTACAAAATCAGCAAGGGATCAAATACTTATTTCCTTCACTGTATGTCAATCATGTGACCCCCCCCACCCCACACACACACACACAAACACACACACGCACGCACGCACGCACGCACACACACACACATCATGTAAGCCCCTAGCATTCAGTCGCCAACAGGGTTACATGACATTCATGTGTTGGGGCACCATAGAGGACACATCCATGGGCTAAGTGTATAGGACTAATTGTGGAATAATCATGAACAACTACTTTACTGTGCAAGAAGAGGCCGCACTGCAGACGAGAAAATAAATAAGGGGAGGCCTTCATGACTTAAATAGATGGGAGGGATAGTGAGTTGGTTGGCCTATGGGAATTTAAGGATAGGGATGGTAGGAGGGTTATTGGGATAAGGGGAGGAGTGTTAGGGGGTTGTACCTTTTTCCTTGTGGTCTTCTTCCCTCTCTTCACCAGGACACAGAAGCAAGAACATGTCTTTCCTCCCCTCGTCCCATGTGGCATCTGATGAAGAGGTACTGCAGATCGCTGCTGCATCGAAGGGTCCTAAGGGTCCTGGAAGGCTTGGGGCGCGTGTAGCGGCGCTGCTTGAAGGACACGCAGCTGCTCCTGACCAGGAGTTATCGGAAGCCCTGGTTGCAGGCCTGGAGCGCTCCATCATACCTCCGGTTTCATCACTGCAGGAGCAGTCACAGGTACGGCACCTGCGTTCCAGGGGGACGGGTGGGAGGCGAAGAGAGCACGTCTCCCCAGTAACGCAGGAGGTGGCCGACACATTTCCGGCGTGACGCACAGCATGAGGGCGCGGGTGCGGCGACGCAAGATGAGCCCCTCGTTGGGCCCTTCAGGCCAGACTCCCGGGCGGCCTGCTGCTGCTCCAACATCTGGTCCTGGGAGGAATCCCAGAACGCGGCAGCGCCCGGCGGCAACGACGAGAAGGATGCAGCCTTCACTTCCGGCCACCACCCCTCCCTTTTCTGTCTGTGGCGGAAATGCATCGGCGACCCTGCATGGCGATGAGCCAGCCAGAGGGTCGCTAATCGCAAGAGAGAGCTGGTGGTCGAGGATGGCATGATCGGAGGGCACAGGATGCGGTCTGTGGTGGGAGTGCCAGGTAACGAACAGCGTGGGGCTGGTTCAGCAGGCCAGAGGATGCAGGATTTGGAGCTGTGCCACCAGGATGATGCGATGTCGGCTTCCTGTTTCCCGTCAGTAAATTCCCCGTGCACACACTGCCAATGCGGACAGCGCCATAGTGGGACCGTAGCATTGGGAGATGGTGAGCTGCGGGCCTCTACACGTGGACATGGGGGTCCGGCTGACGGGTTCACAGCCCTTGGGCAGCCTGGTGAGTTGACACCTACTTTACCTTTTCCAGCTTATTGATGTCGGGTGTCGGTGCGGATTTAGTTGCGCCGGGTGTTGTCGCGGCGTGTCCGGGGCCCCTGGGTTGCAGGCGAGCGTGGGGGGGATAGTCTGGCGGAGTTAGTGGGTTGCTTAAAAGTGTTGGTGGGGCGGCTTGGGGGGACTCCTTCACAAGAGCAGGCTATTGCGGCGCCGACTGCTGTTTGGGTGGGCTCTCCAGATAGCGCTCCGGTTCTTCAGAACAGGGCGGTGATAACTGTTGGGACGACGGACACAGTGGTGGTATCGGTGCAAACGGAGTCGACAAAGGAGGTGGATCGGGTTTGTTTTTATGGTCGCGCGCGAGGGGAGGTGTATGTATGTTATGAGGGCCCGTTAGGGGCACATTTGAAGCAGGCGGTTAAAGAGCGTATTTGGAAGGATGAGTACGTTGAGATATTTTCCCTTCCGCTGGAGAAGTTTAATTTAGATAAGGTCAAGTGGGACGAAACGAAGAAAGATGAGGAAGAGAAAAGGCGGTACAGATTGATTCCAAAAACATTCGTCAATTGAATGCAGGCTTTTCCGATTTTGGCGAGTGTTATTGGGGAGAAGGCGCCGGACAATTGTTCGGCTCTATTTTGTTATTTAGGCGCTGTGGGGGAGGCGTACAGCGTTTATGGGGGTCAGGCTTGGCGCTGTTATGATGAACAATTTAGTCAGCGAAAGGCCGTGAGGCCTAACATCAGGTGGGATCATATGGACATAGCCCTGTGGTTGAAGGTGAATGCCCTTTTTAAACAGGGTCAGTCCTTTCCCGTGAGCAGGAATGCAGCAGGAACTTCAAGCGGTACAGGTCAGGCCTCGGGTTCCAAACTTGGGACGTGTTGGCAGTTTAATGAGGGTCAATGTAAAATTGGAACCACGTGTAAATTTAAACATGTTTGTTCACACTGCAGTGGTCAATCACAAGGAGCGTCAAAATGTTTTAAGAAAGGTAGACGACAAGGTAGGCGACAAGTCTGGCTTTGACTGATGGAATTGAACTAGCGGTGGGTGTGTGGAGGAGCTCACAGGCTAGAGGTGGTCAAGGCCTATTTCGCTTTGGCGGGGGGGGGGGAGTCCTTGAAGTAGGTCGTAAAAAGTGGTGGGGGGCATGCATCACAGGATGCACCCCCAATTAGTCGGCATCTTAGGGTGTTACCCCTTTAGAAGGTTGTGTTACATATGGTGGTCATCTGCAAAAGGTAATTGGTGCCCTTGAGCTGGGTTACGGCTGGGGGTAAGGTATTGGTGGGCAGATGACCAGTAAATAAAATATCGGTGGTTTCAAGGACTTGCCCCTGTCATTCTGGTCGTTAAATAATGTTATGACCCTGATAGGGTCGTAGTTTGTTATTTAATATTATGAAGAATTCCTTTTTGGGGATTCAAAAGTTAATCAATTTAAAATTCCTTGTTATTTAAATAATCGGCTGCTGTGGCCATTAAAATCCAACTCTGTTTCGGTGTCTGCTTTGAGTAATGTTAGGTTTCTTAACCCCTTAATGACCGGGCCTGAAAAGACCTTAATGACCAAGCCAGATTTGTTAAATCTGGTATGTCTGACTTTATCAGAGAATAACTGTGCAAAAGTTTTGAATATCCAAGTAATTCTGACATTGTTTTTTTTGTCACATGTTGTACTTTATTTTAGTGGTAAAAGTAGACTGATACGATTTGCGAAAATTAATGAAAAAATAGAAAAATTGAAGAAATTTTGTAAAAATTATCATTTTTCTCTATTTTTAACTGCAATATGTCACATATGTACATACATACTGTACAATTTTTTTTATTAAATATATATTTCCATCGCTTTACTCTATTTTGGCAGCACTTTTGAAAAAAAAAATAGTTTTTGAGCAATTTAGAAGAATTACAAGTTTAGTAATGATATTATACATTTTGAAGTACATTTTGTTTTCCTGCACCAAGCCAGGTTTTCAGAGGCTCATAGGTGTCAGAATGGTGGAAACCCCCACAAGTGACACCATTTTGAAAACTACACCCCTTAAGGTATTTATTAAGGGGTGTTGTAAGTATTTTGACCCCACAGTTTTTTTGTAAGAATTCATGCAAAGCAGGCGTAAAAACATATAATTTCACTTTTTTCAAAAAATTATCACTTTGAAGACCGATTTCTTTGTAAAGCGACCATGAGAATGAAGAAATGCACCCCAAAATCTATCACCGTGTTTCTCCTGTTTTCAAAAATGCCCACATTGTGACCCTAATGCGTTGCCTGGACACACGGCAGGGCCCGAAAGGAAGGGAGCAACCGGAGGCATTCAGGTCTCATTTTTGCTTGAAAATGTTTTAGGCCCAACTGTACATTTGGAGAGGTTTTGAACTACCAGAACGATAGAAACTCCCCATAAACGACCCCATTTAGAAAACTAGACACCTTAAGGGTATGTGCACACACACTAATTACGTCCGTAATTGACGGACGTATTTCGGCCGCAAGTCCCAGACCGAACACAGTGCAAGGAGCCGGGCTCCTAGCATCATACTTATGTACGATGCTAGGAGTCCCTGCCTCGCTGCAGGACAACTGTCCCGTAGTGTAATCATGTTTACAGTACGGGACAGTTGTCCTGCAGCGAGGCAGGGACTTCTAGCATCGTACATAAGTATGATGCTAGGAGCCCGGCTCCTTGCACTGTGTTCGGTCCGGGACTTGCGGACGAAATACGTCCGTCAATTACGGACGTAATTAGTGTGTGTGCACATGCCCTAAGGTATTTATCTAGGGTTGTAGTGAGTATTTTGACCCACAGATTTTTGCTAAATTTAATGTATAGCAGGTGATATAAAAAAAACAAACACTTTTTATATACCAGAATTAGAGATGAGCGAACCGGGACAAACAAACCCGGTTTCGGTCCGAACTTCCGGAAAAGTTCGGTTCGCAGCGAATCCGAACTTCACCGGGTTCGGCCGAACCCGTTTTGACCGAACCCGGTCAAAAATATTATACAAATCGGCAGCCACTTGTCTCTATCAATCACTGATAGAGAAAAGAGGCTGCTGATTAAAAATAAAAAGCATTTCATACGTACCTGGTCGTTGTCTTGCGGACGAGTCCCTCTTCTTCCTCCAGTCCGACCTTCTTTTCTGACGCGACAGCCTGTGATTGGCTGCAGAGGCCTCTGCAGCCCGTGATTGGCTGCAGAGGCCTCTGCAGCCCGTGATTGGCTGCAGCGCTCACATGGGCTGCATCTTCATCAAGGAATGTCGGGCCGGATGTCGCGAGGGACGCGTCACCAAGGCAACAGCCAGGAGACCGGACTGGAGGAAGCAGGGAGTTCCCGGTAAGTATGAACGTCTTTTTTTTTTCACAGGTACTCTATATTGTGATCGGTAGTCACTGTCCAGGGTGCTGAAACAGTTACTGCCGATCAGTTAACTCTTTCAGCACCCTGAAGAGTGACTATTTACTGACGTCGCCTAGCAACGCTGCCGTAATGACGGGTGCACACATGTAGCCACCCGTCATTATGGGGCCTCATGCACACGACCGTAAAAGCACCCGTTATTGCGGGTCGTAATTACGACCCGAAATAGCGGGCCCATAGACTTCTGTTAGCCACGGGTACCTTCCCGTTTTCTCACGGGAAGGTGCCCGTGCCGTTAAAAAGATAGAACATGTTCTATTTTTTTATTTTACGGGTCGTGCTCGTAATTACGACTCGTAATTACGAGCACGGCCGGCCACGGGCAGCCGGCCGCTTTTACGAGCCGTGCTGTCATTATAAGGGTATGTTCACACGACAGCATCCGTTACGGCTGAAATTACGGGGATGTTTCCGCCTGAAAACATCCCCGTAATTTCAGCCGTTACGGCATATGCAGGCGCTTGAACGCCGCGTCCATTACGGACGTAATTGGCGCTGCTATTCATTGGAGTCAATGAATAACGGCTCCAATTACGGCCAAAGAAGAGCCGGCCGTGCTCCTCTCCTGAAATACTCTGTGCTGCCTTAAACTCTGTGGACAGGTCAGGATCCTGTTTCTTTTAAATGCTGCTAGGGAATCCGCTCGATCCACTATATAAGGCTGCGCAACAGTGCAGCATTTAAAAGAAACAGGATCCTGACCTGTCCACAGAGTTTAAGGCAGCACAGAGTATTTCAGGAGATGAGCGTGCAGATTCAGTGCTGCTGTGAACTCTGCTCTTACCATTACGTAGCTCTCAGTCTGTTACCTCTCCTCCACTACTGTCCTCAATAACACCTTCATGATTGGCAAGTCACCACGTAACGGTAAAAGCAGAGTTCACAGCAGCACAGAGTATTTCAGGAGATGAGCGTGCGGATCTTGTGCGCAGTGGTGACTTGCCAATCATGTGAAGGTGTTCTTGAGGACAGGAGTGGAGGAGAGGTAACAGACTGAGAGCTACGTAATGGTAAGAGCAGAGTTCACAGCAGCACAGAATATTTCAGGAGAGGAGCGTGCAGATTCTGTGCTGTTGTGAACTTTGCTCTTACCATTACGTAGCTCAGTCTGTTACCTCTCCTCCACTCCTGTCCTCAATAACACCTTCACATGATTGGCAAGTCACCACCCCGCACAAGATCCGCACGCTCATCTCCTGAAATACTCTGTGCTGCTGTGAACTCTGCTCTTACCATTACGTGGTGACTTTCCAATCATGTGAAGGTGTTCTTGAGGACAGGAGTGGAGGAGAGGTAACAGACTGAGAGCTACGTAATGGTAAGAGCAGAGTTCACAGCAGCACTGAATCTGCACGCTCATCTCCTGAAATACTCTGTGCTGCCTTAAACTCTATGGACAGGTCAGGATCCTGTTTCTTTTAAATGCTGCACTATAGCGCAGCCTTATATAGTGGATCGAGCGGGTTCCCCAGCAGCATTTAAAAGAAACAGTGTGTGTGTTTGGGTATGTGTCTTTGTCTGTTTTTGTTTTTATATGTGTGTTTGTGTTTATGTGTGTTTGTGTATATATGTGTGTGTATATATGGGTGTATGTGTATATGTTTGTGTGTATATGTTTGTGTGTAGATGTTTGTGTGTGTGTGTTTGTGTATATGTGTGTGTGTTTATGTGTGTGTTTGTGTATATATGGGTGTGTTTGTGTATATATATGGGTGTATTTGTATATATGTTTGTGTGTAGATGTTTGTGTGTGTGTGTGTGTGTTTTTGTATATGTGTGTGTTTTTGTATATGTGTGTGTTTGTGTATATGGGTGTGTTTTTATGTGTGTGTGTTTGTGTATATATGGGTGTGTTTGTTTATATGTGTGTTTGTGTATATGTGTGTGTTTGTGTATGGTTGTTTGTGTGTGTGTGCGTGTATATATGTGTGTAGGTGAGTAGAAGTATTGTTATTGTTCACATTGATAACTGTTTTTTTATGTTGTTGCAGATTTTGATGTACCGATTGGACTACATCTTCGATTCGTTAGACTACTGCGTAGATCTACGTTTTTTCAAATTTTAATAAAATGGTTAACGAGGGTTTTGTTGGGGATTTCTTATTTCAATAAAAAAGAATTGTCTTTGTGTTTTTTTTTAAACTTTATTAGTGCCTAGATAATGGCAGTTGGCTGATTGACAGCGTCCATTATTAAGGCGGTACTTAGTGTTAGCCGGTGCAGAGGCTAGCACTAACCACCCATTATTACCCCGGTACCCACCACCACCAGGGGTGCCGGGAAGAGCTTGGTACGATCCAGTACCCGACCATCTGTTGTGATGGTCGGGTACTGGGGCGGCCGTAGGCTGGTATTATGAGGCTGGGAAGGGCCAAAAACAGTGGACCTTCCCACCCTTGTAATGCTAGGCTTCTGCTGCTGTGTTGTATCGGGCTGGTTATAAAAATGGGGGGTACCCCACGTCGTTTTTTTTTTTAAAATTTAACAATAGACGTTGGGTCCCCCATATTTTAATAACCAGCCATATAAAAGGCCGCTGCAGTCTGGCATTACATGGGTGGGAAGGGCCACTGGTTTTGTCCATTCCCAGGCTAATAACACTGTGTTGTATGTGGCTGGTTATGATAAATTGGGTGGAACCCCATGTCTTTTTAAAAAAAATAAAAAAAAATAATAATAATTAAAAAAAAATGACGTGGGGGTCCCCCCCACTTTTATAACCAGCCAGATACAACACAGCAGCAGCAGCCTAACATTACAAGGGTGGGAAGGTCCACTGTTTTTGGCCCTTCCCAACCTCATAATACCAGCCTGCGGCCGCCCCAGAGCCCGACCATCACAACAGATGGTCGTGTACTGGATCGTACCTGGCTCTTCCCGGCACCCCTGGTGGTGGTGGGTACCGGGGTAATAATGGTGGTTAGTGTTAGCCTCTGCACCGGCTAACACTAAGCCTCGCCTTAGTAATGGATGTTGTCACTCAGACAGCGGCCATTACTAAAGTGGTAATAATAAAATTTGAAAAGAAAAAGACAAAGATATAGATAAAATATTTTATTGAAATAAAGCACCCCCAACACAACCCTCATTAATCATTTTATTGTAGAAAAAAAAACCGTCATCGAAGTAGTCCTCGAAACCGACGTAGTCCAAACAACAAACCTGTAAAAAAATAAATAAATGAAATAAAACATGTCGTAGGCTTAGATTCAGTTTAATGTGTGATACTGACTGTTATACCATGTATAGAAGCCTGCCACGAAGTTGACTTAGATACAGGGCGCCAGCAGACAGTATCATACATGGCCATACAGACATATATACAAACAAACATACATGCAAACATACATACATACATACATACATATATACAAACATACACACATGTGGCTTGAATTGCAAGTGGTTTGTATATTAAGTGGAGTTCCAAAAACCGGAGTTCAAAAGAGGAGTTAAAGCCCAAGTAAGTGCTCTTCTACTTCTTTATCTTTTTGGTTAACACCTGTTCGCTGTTTTTTTGTAACTGGGATAATGGACAGCAAGATTGGAGGTTTTCTTCAGTGCACAGTTTGCCATATGTATGCACGACTGGAGCCGGAGTTCCAGGGTGAATATCTCTGTGGCAGATGTGAGCATATTGTTCACCTGGAAGCTCGTATTAGAGATCTGGAGGAGCAGAATGCAACACTGAGGAGGATAGACAATTTTGAACGGAGCTTGCTGCTCACAGAGCATGCAGTTAGTGGGTTACAACTGGAGGGTGAAGACATGGGTGAGCAGGATCAGGTAAGTAGCTGGGTTAATGTAGTTAGGGGCAGTAGAAAGGGGTCAAAGACAAGGAAGGCCGATCCGGTTTCTGACATTCCAGGCAAAATTGCCAAGTTGGGTGATGATGCGAGGGTGTCAGTCTCAGAAATGGCAGCCCTAGTGGATACTGATCTCCCTAACAGCCGGGAGAACAGCCCAGCTAGTAGTCGGCGGGATGGTAATGCAGGTAAGCCAAGACAATTGATAGTCGTAGGGGATTCTATAATCAGGAAGACGGATAGAATTATTTGTCGCCAAGACCACCTCAACCGAATGGTTTGCTGTCTCCCTGGTGCCAGGGTTCGGCATGTGGTGGAACGGGTGGACAAATTGCTGGGAGGGGCTGGTGATGATCCAGCTGTCGTGGTCCATGTCGGTACCAACGACAGAATAAATGGTAGGTGGAGGAGCCTTAAGAATAATTTTAAAGAACTAGGCTACAAGCTGAAGGGAAGGACCTCCAAGGTTGTATTTTCAGGAATACTGCCTGTGCCATGCGCATCACAGGAAAGACAGCGGGAGCTTAGGGAGTTAAATGCATGGCTGAAGTCTTGGTGTAGAGGAGAAGGATTTGGGTTCCTAGAGCACTGGGCTGACTTTTCATTGGGGTACAAACTGTATTCTGCAGATGATTTGCACCTAAATGGAAGGGGGTCCGCTGTGCTGGGGGAGAGAATTCTAGCTGGGGTGGCGGAGTATTTAAACTAGGGCTGAGGAGGGAGGTCAATGTAGAAAAAAAAGGGGTAGCCAGGTTAGAGAGGGGTCAGACTATATTGGTGGGGGGAGAAACAGAATGTGGGGAGAGGACTGGACAACAGGATAAGGAGATCCTTTCGTTACAAAACATCAGTGTAAATAAAAAGGACCGATTAATGTCAAATCACATTTCTGATAATAAAAGTGAAAAACTGACAGGCAAGTTAAAGTGTATGTTCACAAATGCCAGAAGTCT
This sequence comes from Rhinoderma darwinii, assembly GCF_050947455.1. Taxonomy (NCBI): domain Eukaryota; kingdom Metazoa; phylum Chordata; class Amphibia; order Anura; family Rhinodermatidae; genus Rhinoderma; species Rhinoderma darwinii. Next base: position 787,515 of record NC_134695.1, read on the forward strand.
AGCAAGTAAAATGGGGGAGCTGGAGGCCTTGATACTGGAAGAAAATATAGATATAGTTGGTGTTGCTGAAACATGGCTGGACTCTTCACATGACTGGGCTGTAAATCTACAGGGTTTTACACTTTTTCGTAAAGACAGGACAAATAGGAAAGGTGGTGGTGTATGTCTGTATGTGAGAAGTGATATGAAGGCGAGTGTGAAAGAGACAATAGTGGGTGAAGACTGTGAGGAGGTTGAAACCTTGTGGGTGGAACTAGAAAGGGAGGTAAACACTGAAAAAATTACTTTTGGTGTAATCTATAGACCCCCCAATATAACTGAGGAGATGGAAGTTCAGCTATATAAACAGATGGAGCAGGCTGCACAGGCGGGTACTGTAGTGATAATGGGAGATTTTAATTTCCGGGATATTAATTGGTGTCATGGTTCGGCTTCAACTGCAAAGGGGAGACATTTCCTCAACCTGTTGCAGGAAAATTTTATGGGCCAGTTTGTGGAAGACCCGACTAGAGGTGAAGCTCTGTTGGATCTGGTCATTTCTAATAATGCAGATCTTGTTGGGAATGTCAATGTTCGTGAAAACCTCGGTAACAGTGATCACAATATAGTTACATTTTACCTATACTGTAAAAAACAAACGCAGGCTGGGAGGGCAAAAACATTTAATTTTAAGAAAGCCAATTTCCCCAGGATGAGGGCTGCAATTCAGGATATGGACTGGGAAGAACTAATGTCAAATAATGGAACAAATGATAAATGGGAGATTTTCAAATCTACTTTGAGTTATTATAGTGCAAAATTTATTCCTACAGGTAATAAGTATAAACGACTCAAATTAAACCCCACATGGCTTACACCTTCTGTGAAAGGGGCAATACATGACAAAAAAAGGGCATTTAAAAAATACAAATCTGAGGGTACAGCTGTAGCCTTTGTAAAATATAAAGAGCTTAATAAAATCTGTAAAAATGTAATAAAATTAGCAAAAATACAAAATGAAAGGCAGGTGGCCAAGGATAGTAAAACAAATCCTAAAAAATTCTTCAAGCATATAAATGCAAAAAAGCCAAGGTCTGAACATGTAGGACCCCTAGATAATGGTAATGGGGAGTTGATCACAGGGGATCAAGAGAAGGCAGAGTTACTAAATGGGTTCTTTAGCTCTGTATATACAACTGAAGAAAGAGCAGCTGATTTAGCCGGTGCCAGTGCTGTTAATATATCAGTTGATATACTGAATTGGATGAATGTAGAGATGGTCCAAGCTAAATTAAATAAAATAAATGTGCACAAGGCCCCGGGACCAGATGGGTTACACCCTAGAATTCTTAAAGAGCTTAGTTCAGTTATTTCTGTCCCCCTTTTCATAATATTCAGAGAATCTCTAGTGACTGGTATAGTGCCAAGGGACTGGCGCAGGGCAAATGTGGTGCCTATTTTCAAAAAGGGCTCTAGGTCTTCCCCGGGTAATTATAGACCAGTAAGCTTAACATCCATCGTGGGGAAAATGTTTGAGGGGCTATTGAGGGACTATATACAGGATTATGTGACAATAAATAGCATTATAAGTGACAGCCAGCACGGTTTTACTAAGGACAGAAGTTGTCAAACTAACCTAATCTGTTTTTATGAAGAGGTGAGCAGAAGTCTAGACAGAGGGGCCGCTGTGGATATAGTGTTTTTGGACTTTGCAAAGGCATTTGACACTGTCCCCCTTAGACGCCTAATGGGTAAATTAAGGACTATAGGTTTAGAAAATATAGTTTGTAATTGGATTGAGAATTGGCTCAAGGACCGTATCCAGAGAGTTGTGGTCAATGATTCTTACTCTGAATGGTCCCCGGTTATAAGTGGTGTACCCCAGGGTTCAGTGCTGGGACCACTATTATTCAACTTATTTATTAATGATATAGAGGATGGGATTAATAGCACTATTTCTATTTTTGCAGATGACACCAAGCTATGTAATATAGTTCAGACTATGGAAGATGTTTGTGAATTGCAGGCAGATTTAAACAAACTAAGTGTTTGGGCGTCCACTTGGCAAATGAAGTTTAATGTAGATAAATGTAAAGTTATGCATCTGGGTACCAACAACCTGCATGCATCATATGTCCTAGGGGGCGCTACACTGGCGGATTCACTTGTTGAGAAGGATCTGGGTGTTCTTGTAAATCATAAACTCAATAACAGCATGCAGTGTCAATCAGCTGCTTCAAAGGCCAGCAAGATATTGTCGTGTATTAAAAGAGGCATGGACTCGCGGGACAGAGATGTAATATTGCCACTTTACTAAGCATTAGTGAGGCCTCATCTAGAATATGCAGTTCAGTTCTGGGCTCCAGTTCATAGAAAGGATGCCCTGGAGTTGGAAAAAATACAAAGAAGAGCAACGAAGCTAATAAGGGGCATGGAGAATTTAAGTTATGAGGAAAGATTGAAAGAATTAAACTTATTTAGCCTTGAAAAAAGACGACTAAGGGGGGACATGATTAACTTATATAAATATATTAATGGCACATACAAAAAATATGGTGAAATCCTGTTCCTTGTAAAACCCCCTCAAAAAACAAGGGGGCACTCCCTCCGTCTGGAGAAAAAAAGGTTCAAGCTGCAGAGGCGACAAGGCTTCTTTACAGTAAGAACGGTGAATTTATGGAATAGCCTACCGCAGGAGCTGGTCACAGCAGGGACAGTAGATGGCTTTAAAAAAGGGTTAGATAATTTCCTAGAACAAAAAAATATTAGCTCCTATGTGTAGACATTTTTCCTTCCCTTTTCCCTTCCCTTGGTTGGACTTGATGGACATGTGTCTTTTTTCAGCCGTACTAACTATGTAACTATGTAACTATGTAACACATACATACATGCAAACTATCATGCATACATGCATACACACACACACACACATGAAACCATACATACAAACATGCAAAGATACATACATACATATATACAAGCATGCACAAATATACATGCAAACATAAATACATGCAAACATAATTACATACATGCACATATATATAAACATACATGCAAACATACATGCAAAAATAAAAACATGCAAACATACATGACAACCTACATACATACATACATACATGCAAACATACATACATACATACAAACATGTATACATACATGCCAACATACATGACAACATGACAACATACATACATGACAACATACATACAAACATGCAAATATACATTCATGCAAACATACATAAATGCAAACATACATACATGCAAATATATACATGCAAATATACATACAAACATGCACATATATACATACATGACAACATACATACATGACAACATACATACATACATGCAAACATACATAAAATGCAAACATACATACATACATGCAAATATACATAAAATGCAAACATACATACATACATACATACATTCATGCAAACATACATACATACATGCAAATATATACATGCAAATATACATGCCAACATACATGCCAACATACATACATACATACATGCAAACATACACACATGCACACATGCAAACATACATACATGCAAATATATACACAAACATACATACATACATACATACATACATGACAACATACATACATGACAACATGCATACATACATGTAAACATACATTCATGCAAACATACATTCATGCAAACATACATTCATGCAAACATACATACATACATACATACAAACATACATTCATGCAAACATACATACATGCAAACATACATACATACATACATGCAAATATATACATGCAAATATACATACACACATGCACATATATACATACATGCCAACATACATGCAAACATACATGCACATATATACATTCATACATACATGACAACATACATACATACATGCAAACATACATGCACATATATACATACATACATACATGACAACATACATACATACATACATGCAAACATACATACATGCCAAAAAAAATAATAATACGTTCATACTTACTTTCCTCCTGTCCGGCCTCCAGCGATGACGTTTCATCCATGTCGCCGCTGCAGCCTGTGATTGGCTGCAGAGGCGGTCACGTGGGATGAAGCGTCATCCTGACGTGCGTGACCGCCACTACAGCCTGTGATTGGCTGCAGCGGCGAAAGGGATGAAACGTCATCGCTGGAGGCCGGACAGGAGGAAAGTAAGTACGAACGTATAATTTTTATATTTTTATTACATTTAAATTGTATTATCCGCGCGCCGAGCATGTACTGCCAAGGTTGCTGAAAGAGTTAGTGCAGCCCATTAACTCTATCAGCACCCGAGACAGTAGCATGCTCGGCGCACGTAAGTGACAGGTTCGGTCCGAACTAGTTCGGTCCGAATCGAACTTTTTTGTGAAATTCGGCGAACTAGCCGAACCGAACTTTTGAAAAGTTCGCTCATCTCTAACCAGAATGATAGAAACTCCCCATAAACGACCCCATTTAGAAAACTAGACCCCTTAAGGTATTTATCTAGGGCTGTAGTGAGTATTTTGACCCCACAGTTTTTTGCTAAATTTAATGTATAGTAGGTGAAATAAAAAAAAAAAACACTTTTTATATAAAAGTATCACTTTGAAGACCGATTTCTTTGTAAAGCGACCATAAGAATGAAGAAACAACCCCCAAAATCTATCACCGTGTTTCTCCCGTTTTCAAAAATGCCCCCATTGTGACCCTAATGCGTTGCCTGGACACACGGCAGGGCCCGAAAGGGAGGTAGCACCCGAAGACTTTCAGGACACACATTTTGCTTGAAAATGTTTCAGGTCCCATTACACATTTATATTGGCACTGAGCTGCCAAAAAGATAGAAACTCCCCATAAATGACCCCATTTTGAAAACTAGACCGCTTAATGTATTCATCTAGGTGTGTACTAAGTATTTTGACCCCACAGTTTTCGCAGGAATTAATGCAAAGCAGGTTGAAAGAAAATTTTATTTCACTTTTTTTCACAAATCTGTCATTTTGAGGTCAGATTTCTTGTACAGAGGACATGAGAATAAGGAAATGCACCAGAAAATGTATCACCCTGTTTCTCCTGTGTTTAAAAATATCCCCATTGTGGCACTAATGTGTTTCCTGGACACACGGCAGGACCCAAAAGGAAGGGAGCACCCGGAGGCTTTCAGGACACACATTTTGCTTTGAAAATGGGAGGATTCTACTTTTCTAGATTGAGAAATAGATGTCCCTAACAGTTTCTACACCCTATGACTATGTCGTGCTAAGAAAGCAGCTGTCCTGAAATCATGTCAGTCCATTGACATTATGTATATCAACCCGCTCTGATACATAGTAAGTTAGAGTGGGAAAATGTATTAAACTGTTGGCGGAAAAAGGCAATATATCCAAAAAAAAGGAGGAAGAATGTATCCAGCTATGTGGAAAACTAGAGCATGTTCACAGGATGAAAGAAAATTTGTAGGGCTGTAATGACTTTATTATTCACAGTGACTGGTCATACAACATCTCTTTAGCTCCATCAATCCCTATATAAGGGACGAATGTGCCAAGTGACGCGGTACACCATAACAAGCCCCTGCCCGGCAAGGTAGGAACCGCCATGTGCACAAAACAACCAATCACCTGTAGAATATATAAAGGGGCAGTGTCCCACACCGTATGTATAGATACAGTAAAGGACCACTACTCCCCAAATTAATGTCGCTATTTCTAGAAGTATTGTCGGGTGTAAGAGGTCCACCAAAAACCCGAACAAAACTGTAATAAAGCCCATAGTGTATTGATAAGGACAAAACAGGGACTTATGCATAGACCAGGGTTGGAAGGACAAGCGGAACAATAATATCGTGACTCACTTCGCTGTCCTCGTTTGCTGCAGACCCGACACCGTTTTTTGGGGTATTTTTGGTTAGATGTTGAAGGGATGGGGTGTAAAAAAAATTTTTCAACAAGTCGGTGTACATCCTCTGACTCATGGACTATTCTCTGGTCTGCAGATTGAAATAGGAGATCTTCAATCACTTTCTCCTGAAATTCAAAGAATGTCGCCCTGCCCGCTGATTTTTTGTACAGGACAAATGCGTTCTGCATCGCAACCTGAATTTGTTATAGCCGATGACACACACAGGCTTTTGTCTATCTGCAGAGGCCCCACGTTCTCTAATAGTTGCTGTTGCACTTGAATGGACAGTGCTGATCATGTAGACGTCCTTGCGGTCACAAAATTTTAAAGCCAGCATCTTCTCAATTTGAAAAGTGCATGACTCCCCCTTTCGTAGTTTTTTATCCACAAGTTGACGTGGGAAACCTTTGCGATTCCTGCGTATTGTGCCACAGGCTCCGGTGTTGGGACAATGAAGGGCGCTAAACAATGGCACACTGGTATAAAAACTGTCTGTGTATACATGATACCCCTTGTGTAGGAAAGGGCCAATTAAATCCCACACAATCTTACCAGTGGTACCAATATTTGGAGGGCACCCTGGTGGATTAAATTCACTGTCTTTGCCCTCGTAGATCTTAAATGCACATGTGTAGCCAGTAGTGCTTTCACATAACTTGTAGATCTTTACCCTGTATTTTGCACTTTTTGAGGGTATGAATTGACGGAATGAGAGACGCCCTTTGAAATTTGTGGGATTCCACAACCTGGCATTAGGTGACGAAGGCTTATTGGCAATGTACTGCCTGGCATACAAATTTGTTTCCTGCACAAAATGTTCCAAAACTTGGTCCGTAATAAAAATATTAAAATAATTTAGTGGTGAAAAATTACTGACATTGGGACTTATGCCAGGAGTAGCAATAAAGTCATTTATGGTGGGAGAAAATAAACTCGTGGGTTCCCACATTAAATCGGTTTGGTGGGGTCGTGAAATTTCAGGGGCTGCAATTTGAACGGACGTTGTGGCAACTGCGCCGCCTCCCATATCACTGGTGCTGGGTCTCATATCGGTAGAATCCCTTGAAGCGACACTTTCGCTGTCGCTTTCAAGTAAGGCTGGGTTCACACAACCTATTTTCAGACGTAAACGAGGCGTATACTGCCTCGTTTTACGTCTGAAAATAGGGCTACAATACGTCCGCAAACATCTGCCCATTCATTTGAATGGGTTTGCCGACGTACTGTGCAGACAACCTGTCATTTACGCGTCGTCGTTTGACAGCTGTCAAACGACGATGCGTAAAAATACAGCCTCGTCAAAAGAAGTGCAGGACACTTCTTTGGACGTTTTTGGAGCCATTTTCTCATAGACTCCAATGAAAACCGCTCCAAAAATGGACGTAAAAAATGCAGCGAAAACGCAGCGAAAACCGTGAAAACAGCTCCGTATTTTCAGACGTTTTTGGTCACTACGTGTGCACATACCCTAAAAGCTCAACTTCAGATGCAGAATCCGTATCTGAGCATAGCATCTGATAGGCTTCCTCAACGCTGTATCTTCTGGCAGCCATAATGATAATACAGTCTAAACCGCAAATAATAAATGGAACTAGCGGTTAAAATTTTTTTTTTATGAACTAAGGCCTCATGCACACGACCGTAAAAACGCCCGTTATTGCGGGTCGTAATTACGACCCGCAATAACGGGCTCATAGACTTCTGTTACCCACGGGTACCTTCCCGTTTTCTCACAGGAAAGTGCCCGTGCCGTTAAAAAAATAGAACATGTTCTATTTTTCTATTTTACGGGCCGTGCTGCTATACTTTATAATGACAGCACGGCTCGCAAAAGCGTCCGGCTGCCCGCGGCCGGCCGTGCCCGGACGTGCTCGTAATTACGAGTCGTAATTACGAGCACGGTCGTGTGCATGAAGCCTAATCATCTAAGAACACTAAAAGAATTAAACTTTTTTTTTTTATTGTTTTTTTTAAGTTTTTTTTTCAAACCTAAACCTAAACCCTACACAAACTGTAAACCCAAGCCCAGAACAGCACCCTACGCCGTCTAAGGCCCCATGCACACGACCGTAGTTTTTGCGGTCCTTGCACGGGGTGGGAGCCCGGACCGCAGAAAGAACGGGCATGTCTTATTACGGCCCTGTTCTGCGGTCCGGATTGAAAACAATGGTGGCGGCCATGTTCATGTCCCGCGATTTGCGGGCGGCCTGCGGCTGACAGTCCGCAGCCGGCCGACCCGAAAATCACGGCCGTGCACACGGCTACGGTCGTGTGCATGAGGCCTAACAGCATACACGCCGTCTAACAGCGTACCCTAAAAAGAAAGTAGTTTATAGTACGATTCTTAGTATATACAGTAAATATATTTATATTTATATATATATATATATATGTATATACTATATACTATAAAATACTGAAAAAAATGTTGTTTTTTTTAATAAACTGTGTAAGGGACAAGTGATTTTGTGTGGGGACACTGACACACTTGTATCTGTTTCTCTCCACAGCTAGAACAGTGAGGAGAAACAGATACATGTTTTTACTTTTATTTTACAGTAGTGATCACTATGATTGGATTTCATAGTGATCACAAAAGATCAGGAACCAATACTATTGGCTCCTGATCACTGCTCTAAGAACAGAGCTGCTAGCAACAGCTCGTTCTTAGAGCAGGAGCTGTCATTTAGACACTCCCGGCGGCTCTGTACGCAGTAACAGCGTGTGACCGCTGTGATTGGCTGTCACAGCGGTCACGTGCTGTTACGACGAAATCGGCAGGTCCTGATGGCTGCACTAAGAACCGGACCTGTTACTTACAGCCGGTTTTTAGTGCAGACTTGATCAGGGTGCCGTTAAACCCACTCTACTACAGCGACGCCAAAAGGCGTCGCTGTAGACTGAGTACCTGCACCGCCTGACGTCAAAAGACGGTGGGCGGTCGTTAAGGGGTTAAAGGGAGACGCGACTCGACTTATTTGAGTCATGTATTTACTCTCTCTAGTTGATGTTTAAAATGGCTGCCTGTCCCTAGGTGATATTGTCATGTTGTTAATAAAGTTAAATATTTAAAAAAAAACACAACACTCGGAGACAAGAAGAAGACTGTAAGTGCTGCTCCTCAGATTTTAATTTTCGTTTTTTTGTGGGGGATTAGGTGACCAAAAAATAGAGATTCTGGTGTTTACATTTTTTTTTTTTTTTTTTTACGGAATTCAATCGTGTGGGTTAAATAATGATATATTGTAATAGTTCAAACTTTTACGGACGCGGCGATACCAATTATGTTTATTTTTATTTATTTTTTACTATGCTCTAGGGGGAAAATGGGAAAAGGTTTTTTTTTCTAACTTTTAATATATTTTTTTTTTTTTTACACAAAACCAAACCTTTATTTAACAAATTTTTACTTTTTTTTATTAGTCCCCCTAGGGGACTTCAACCAGCGATCGTTAGATCGCTTGCACGATATACTGCAATATATCTTGATTCTGACAGGCATTTATTAAGCACTGCCTGATGCAGGGCTTAATAGGTGTACAAAGATGGCGGACCTGGGGGACTTCATTAGGCCCCCAGGCAGCCATAGCATCCATCGCGCGATGAGCTGTTAGAGGGGGCCGCCCCCATCTTTCTAACAATTTAAATGCTGCGGTCGCTGTTGACCGCTCCATACTTCCCCTTCCCGGCTACGACATAACTATATGTCATATGTCAGGAAAGGGTTAATGAATGAGCAATTTTTTTTATGTTTTTTCATCGTCGCATTCCAAGAGCTATAACTTTTCTATTTTTCCGTCTACATAGCTGTATAATGGCAGTTGCACATGACCGGTGTGCCACTCGGGCTGTTTTTAACGGCATCCGAGTAGCACCTGATAGTCTTCACGGACCCATTCACTTTAGCGGGTGAATCGGGTCTGGGAAAAGTGACCCGATTCTCCGATCCGTTGACAGATAGGACATGTCCTATCTTTCCATAGTTCACTGACTGGAATCGGCCAGCGCACACTGTGTGCATGAGGCATAAGGACTTGTTTTTTGCAGGAAAAGTTGTATTTTGTTAATAGTACCATTCTGGGGTACTTATAACTTATTGATTAACTTTTATAAACTTTTTTGGTGGGGTAATAGGAAAAAAACCTGAAATTTCGTATAAATAACATAATAATACCAAATTTTGCTATTTTTTTTATGTTTTCCTACTTTTACACAGCAAAACTTTTAACACATAACTTTTTAACTTTTTTATTTTTTCCTCACAAAGCTGTATGGGGCCTTTTTTTTTTGTTCGGGGTGACTTGTTGTTTTTATTGGTACCATTTGTAGTACATGCTACTTTTTGATCACTTTTTATCTAATTTATTTGAAGGCATAAAGAACAAAAAATAGCAATTCTGAATATTTTTTTTTACTACGGCGTTCAACGTGCAGGTTAAATAATTAAATCCTTTTATAGTTGGGGTCAAATATGTGTATCTTTTTTTATTTTTTTCATAATAAATACTTCTGTATTGCAGTGTATTATATGCCATGCCAACAGTCATTTACAAAAGGCAGACCTGTTAGGCCCCCAGGCTGCAATAAAAACAATCGTCAGCTCTCAATTATCCTCCTCGCAGCTACAAACTGACACTGGGGCATATTCTGAAGACAAATTTCTTATTGCACGCCTTTCACAACTCTAACAGCAAGAACTTGAACAAACATGCGTGAAGATCACATCTGAACTAGACTGAAAGCAATGGAGGCTAAAATTGATCACACGGTGACAACTGTTAACTAGCACTCTGATTGTATTGATGACATGTACCAACAGCTTGAGGAAGCCCACTCTAAGCTTGAAGATATGGAAAATAGATCCAGGTGGGAAAATTTCCATATAAGAGGTCTGTCAGAAAATGTTCTGGATTTAGAAACTGCGGTACACGATCTTTTAAAACATCTCCTTCCTGATTTACCTGACTGCTCTTTTGATATTAACAGAGTGCATAGGACTGTGCGCATGCCACCATCCTGCAAAGGCCAGGGGGGAGGGGGTTTATCTATAACCCTTAAATAATTAGACCGACACCAATTTCCTTTTAACGTGGGTTGACTCGAGGGTCGGCCACAGCTTTATTTATTATTTCTTTATTATCCAATTTCCACATAACCTATTAACCGTTTCATACCCGTATGCCAGCCTGCCTAGGGCAGGGCATGTAGGTCACTTTTCTTATAACAAAATAACGCCTGCTGTGACATATGAACACCCCAACACTCCATCATGTTCACCACCACTTAGCCAGAACCATATCATCCCCATCACACGCAGTACAAAATTCCAAAATAGCACCAATCGTCCTAAACCGCTCATGAAACTAACCGGTTAACTTGTCCTAAGCACTTCCTTTGTCCCCCACCTTTTTTTTTTTTTTTCTTTATATAACCAGTCGATCCCGTGAGGCCCTCACAACCCAAACGTAGGGAGGGAGGGTGGGACACGCAAACGGCCAGAAGAGGAAGATGGCCGCCCTCCGCTGCCTTAAGAAACCTTTGCCATGCAGGGAGGGTCCCCCGACCACAGCCCGCCTCCGGAACGCCCATAGGGGCGGGTCCTTATGCCATTACGATTCCTTACACACGCTACGCTGCTCCCTGCTCTACCCGCCCTGTCCTGCCTGTTAGCCCCTTTTAACCCCCGCTGTGCCGCACAGTCATGAGCCCAGCGGCTAATACGCCTGAGGGCTTCCAGGACTGTGCGCATGCCACCATCCTGCAAAGGCCAGGGGGGAGGGGGTTTATCTATAACCCTTAAATAATTAGGCCGACACCAATTTCCTTTTAACGTGGGTTGACTCGAGGGTCGGCCACAGCTTTATTTATTATTTCTTTATTATCCAATTTCCACATAACTTATTAACCGTTTCATACCCGTATGCCAGCCTGCCTAGGGCAGGGCATGTAGGTCACTTTTCTTATAACAAAATAACGCCACGAGGAGGATGCGCATTCTCAACTGCGCACCCCTCCTCCCCCACGACCCCCGGTCAACCTGAACAAAGCCTCCTCCATGCCATCCTGGATACCGGACAAAAAGATGTCCAGCCCAATATCCGTGAGGTGCACCCCATCCGGCAACAGTAAACATCTATTATCCCCTTCCAACTGCCTATGCCGAATAACCACCCCCCCACCAGCTCTGACATACCTCGAGACCCTGGTGTTCAACAGGCGCCTCCCCCTTTCGATAGCGTTAAGGTCACGTGTTCCCGCCCATTCCGCCCGCGGAATCACCTCAGACCATACTAAAACCAACTGGGAGAAGAATGACGTAAACCTTTCTAAATCAGACTGAATCAACGCTATCAGCTCGCCCAACCGCACCGAACACAGGTCATTCCCTCCAACATGTATCACCAACACAGTAGGAGCCGCCCGCTGCCTACTAATCGCCACCACTTCCGGTAAGACCTCCAGCCATCTTAGTCCCCGAACTCCTCTCCAGTGCACATCAGCTCCCAGGATCCCCAACGAAAGACCTCCTGGCCGTATAGAAGCCCGCCGTTCAGCCCAAAAAACATAGGAATGGCCGATAATCCAAATAACCGGACGAGGACCTGCAATAAACATAGTATTAATGTAAAATCAAATCCGGGCGAATATAACCAGCAAAACACTCAGAACGCCAGCGCCCTATGCGCCGCACCTCCCCATCGGGCAAACCCAACTCGCTGGCCATAGTAGCAGCACCTATCCGGAATGAGTGAGTACCAAACTCCTTAGGGGGAAAACCAGCCCTGGATAAGGCGGACCTGAACACCACCGTGAACTGGAACCTGGTAAGAGGTTTGCCATCTGCATGGGCTAGGAACTGGGCCCTGGGCAACCTGGCCCGCGCGTATTGTGAAATGGCTTGTACCGGGCAAGCCGGCCCAGGTACCGGCCGCAGAGAAATCCAACAACCCTTCCCAAACGTATCTGTCTTGGACCTACGTATGCGAAAATGGACGCCGGCACTAGCCAACACCACGTCGTCAGCCAGCAGGCCCCCCGGGCGGGTGGCCGCCATGGCTACCAATTCGGAAATGCGTAGGGCACCGAAAAAGGCCAATACAAACGCCGCAGTGAGCAACTTAACTTCAAAGGGAGAAGAACAAACGACAGGCAACTCCTGTAACAGTTTTATTAGGATTGGGTAAGAGACCGGGCGCCTCGACTCGCGCCTGACCGCGGACTTCTTTCATCCCTTTAACGCCTGTGTTATGAAAAAGGACTTGGTAACATCCGGCCACGCGCGCAATTTAAAAAAGAAGGCCAAACCCGAGAGTCGCCGCTGCGCTATCGCACCCGAAACCCCTTGCTGAAATAATTTATCCAAGTACGACAACACGTAAGACTTAAGATTAGCCGCGTCCGGCCCCAAGGGGCGCTCCCCCACCACCTCCAGCCACTCGTTCCACGCCTTACCATATGCCGCCCAAGTGGATGGTGCAAGCGATGCTCTCACAAGGGGGGTCAACTGAAGTCCATCATCTTCCACAACGAGTCCGGGCAGGTGGCCCCTGCCGAGTCCGCCTGTGGGCAAAGAAATCCTCCTCACTGTCACCTACTGAATCGCGTGACCGCCACTACAGCCTGTGATTGGCTGCAGCGGCGAAAGGGATGAAACGTCATCGCTGGAGGCCGGACAGGAGGAAAGTAAGTACGAACGTATAATTTTTATATTTTTATTACATTTAAATTGTATTATCCGCGCGCCGAGCATGTACTGCCAAGGTTGCTGAAAGAGTTAGTGCAGCCCATTAACTCTATCAGCACCCGAGACAGTAGCATGCTCGGCGCACGTAAGTGACAGGTTCGGTCCGAACTAGTTCGGTCCGAATCGAACTTTTTTGTGAAATTCGGCGAACTAGCCGAACCGAACTTTTGAAAAGTTCGCTCATCTCTAACCAGAATGATAGAAACTCCCCATAAACGACCCCATTTAGAAAACTAGACCCCTTAAGGTATTTATCTAGGGCTGTAGTGAGTATTTTGACCCCACAGTTTTTTGCTAAATTTAATGTATAGTAGGTGAAATAAAAAAAACAAACACTTTTTATATAAAAGTATCACTTTGAAGACCGATTTCTTTGTAAAGCGACCATAAGAATGAAGAAACAACCCCCAAAATCTATCACCGTGTTTCTCCCGTTTTCAAAAATGCCCCCATTGTGACCCTAATGCGTTGCCTGGACACACGGCAGGGCCCGAAAGGGAGGTAGCACCCGAAGACTTTCAGGACACACATTTTGCTTGAAAATGTTTCAGGTCCCATTACACATTTATATTGGCACTGAGCTGCCAAAAAGATAGAAACTCCCCATAAATGACCCCATTTTGAAAACTAGACCGCTTAATGTATTCATCTAGGTGTGTACTAAGTATTTTGACCCCACAGTTTTCGCAGGAATTAATGCAAAGCAGGTTGAAAGAAAATTTTATTTCACTTTTTTTCACAAATCTGTCATTTTGAGGTCAGATTTCTTGTACAGAGGACATGAGAATAAGGAAATGCACCAGAAAATGTATCACCCTGTTTCTCCTGTGTTTAAAAATATCCCCATTGTGGCACTAATGTGTTTCCTGGACACACGGCAGGACCCAAAAGGAAGGGAGCACCCGGAGGCTTTCAGGACACACATTTTGCTTTGAAAATGGGAGGATTCTACTTTTCTAGATTGAGAAATAGATGTCCCTAACAGTTTCTACACCCTATGACTATGTCGTGCTAAGAAAGCAGCTGTCCTGAAATCATGTCAGTCCATTGACATTATGTATATCAACCCGCTCTGATACATAGTAAGTTAGAGTGGGAAAATGTATTAAACTGTTGGCGGAAAAAGGCAATATATCCAAAAAAAAGGAGGAAGAATGTATCCAGCTATGTGGAAAACTAGAGCATGTTCACAGGATGAAAGAAAATTTGTAGGGCTGTAATGACTTTATTATTCACAGTGACTGGTCATACAACATCTCTTTAGCTCCATCAATCCCTATATAAGGGACGAATGTGCCAAGTGACGCGGTACACCATAACAAGCCCCTGCCCGGCAAGGTAGGAACCGCCATGTGCACAAAACAACCAATCACCTGTAGAATATATAAAGGGGCAGTGTCCCACACCGTATGTATAGATACAGTAAAGGACCACTACTCCCCAAATTAATGTCGCTATTTCTAGAAGTATTGTCGGGTGTAAGAGGTCCACCAAAAACCCGAACAAAACTGTAATAAAGCCCATAGTGTATTGATAAGGACAAAACAGGGACTTATGCATAGACCAGGGTTGGAAGGACAAGCGGAACAATAATATCGTGACTCACTTCGCTGTCCTCGTTTGCTGCAGACCCGACACCGTTTTTTGGGGTATTTTTGGTTAGATGTTGAAGGGATGGGGTGTAAAAAAAATTTTTCAACAAGTCGGTGTACATCCTCTGACTCATGGACTATTCTCTGGTCTGCAGATTGAAATAGGAGATCTTCAATCACTTTCTCCTGAAATTCAAAGAATGTCGCCCTGCCCGCTGATTTTTTGTACAGGACAAATGCGTTCTGCATCGCAACCTGAATTTGTTATAGCCGATGACACACACAGGCTTTTGTCTATCTGCAGAGGCCCCACGTTCTCTAATAGTTGCTGTTGCACTTGAATGGACAGTGCTGATCATGTAGACGTCCTTGCGGTCACAAAATTTTAAAGCCAGCATCTTCTCAATTTGAAAAGTGCATGACTCCCCCTTTCGTAGTTTTTTATCCACAAGTTGACGTGGGAAACCTTTGCGATTCCTGCGTATTGTGCCACAGGCTCCGGTGTTGGGACAATGAAGGGCGCTAAACAATGGCACACTGGTATAAAAACTGTCTGTGTATACATGATACCCCTTGTGTAGGAAAGGGCCAATTAAATCCCACACAATCTTACCAGTGGTACCAATATTTGGAGGGCACCCTGGTGGATTAAATTCACTGTCTTTGCCCTCGTAGATCTTAAATGCACATGTGTAGCCAGTAGTGCTTTCACATAACTTGTAGATCTTTACCCTGTATTTTGCACTTTTTGAGGGTATGAATTGACGGAATGAGAGACGCCCTTTGAAATTTGTGGGATTCCACAACCTGGCATTAGGTGACGAAGGCTTATTGGCAATGTACTGCCTGGCATACAAATTTGTTTCCTGCACAAAATGTTCCAAAACTTGGTCCGTAATAAAAATATTAAAATAATTTAGTGGTGAAAAATTACTGACATTGGGACTTATGCCAGGAGTAGCAATAAAGTCATTTATGGTGGGAGAAAATAAACTCGTGGGTTCCCACATTAAATCGGTTTGGTGGGGTCGTGAAATTTCAGGGGCTGCAATTTGAACGGACGTTGTGGCAACTGCGCCGCCTCCCATATCACTGGTGCTGGGTCTCATATCGGTAGAATCCCTTGAAGCGACACTTTCGCTGTCGCTTTCAAGTAAGGCTGGGTTCACACAACCTATTTTCAGACGTAAACGAGGCGTATACTGCCTCGTTTTACGTCTGAAAATAGGGCTACAATACGTCCGCAAACATCTGCCCATTCATTTGAATGGGTTTGCCGACGTACTGTGCAGACAACCTGTCATTTACGCGTCGTCGTTTGACAGCTGTCAAACGACGATGCGTAAAAATACAGCCTCGTCAAAAGAAGTGCAGGACACTTCTTTGGACGTTTTTGGAGCCATTTTCTCATAGACTCCAATGAAAACCGCTCCAAAAATGGACGTAAAAAATGCAGCGAAAACGCAGCGAAAACCGTGAAAACAGCTCCGTATTTTCAGACGTTTTTGGTCACTACGTGTGCACATACCCTAAAAGCTCAACTTCAGATGCAGAATCCGTATCTGAGCATAGCATCTGATAGGCTTCCTCAACGCTGTATCTTCTGGCAGCCATAATGATAATACAGTCTAAACCGCAAATAATAAATGGAACTAGCGGTTAAAATTTTTTTTTTATGAACTAAGGCCTCATGCACACGACCGTAAAAACGCCCGTTATTGCGGGTCGTAATTACGACCCGCAATAACGGGCTCATAGACTTCTGTTACCCACGGGTACCTTCCCGTTTTCTCACAGGAAAGTGCCCGTGCCGTTAAAAAAATAGAACATGTTCTATTTTTCTATTTTACGGGCCGTGCTGCTATACTTTATAATGACAGCACGGCTCGCAAAAGCGTCCGGCTGCCCGCGGCCGGCCGTGCCCGGACGTGCTCGTAATTACGAGTCGTAATTACGAGCACGGTCGTGTGCATGAAGCCTAATCATCTAAGAACACTAAAAGAATTAAACTTTTTTTTTTTATTGTTTTTTTTAAGTTTTTTTTTCAAACCTAAACCTAAACCCTACACAAACTGTAAACCCAAGCCCAGAACAGCACCCTACGCCGTCTAAGGCCCCATGCACACGACCGTAGTTTTTGCGGTCCTTGCACGGGGTGGGAGCCCGGACCGCAGAAAGAACGGGCATGTCTTATTACGGCCCTGTTCTGCGGTCCGGATTGAAAACAATGGTGGCGGCCATGTTCATGTCCCGCGATTTGCGGGCGGCCTGCGGCTGACAGTCCGCAGCCGGCCGACCCGAAAATCACGGCCGTGCACACGGCTACGGTCGTGTGCATGAGGCCTAACAGCATACACGCCGTCTAACAGCGTACCCTAAAAAGAAAGTAGTTTATAGTACGATTCTTAGTATATACAGTAAATATATTTATATTTATATATATATATATATATATATGTATATACTATATACTATAAAATACTGAAAAAAATGTTGTTTTTTTTAATAAACTGTGTAAGGGACAAGTGATTTTGTGTGGGGACACTGACACACTTGTATCTGTTTCTCTCCACAGCTAGAACAGTGAGGAGAAACAGATACATGTTTTTACTTTTATTTTACAGTAGTGATCACTATGATTGGATTTCATAGTGATCACAAAAGATCAGGAACCAATACTATTGGCTCCTGATCACTGCTCTAAGAACAGAGCTGCTAGCAACAGCTCGTTCTTAGAGCAGGAGCTGTCATTTAGACACTCCCGGCGGCTCTGTACGCAGTAACAGCGTGTGACCGCTGTGATTGGCTGTCACAGCGGTCACGTGCTGTTACGACGAAATCGGCAGGTCCTGATGGCTGCACTAAGAACCGGACCTGTTACTTACAGCCGGTTTTTAGTGCAGACTTGATCAGGGTGCCGTTAAACCCACTCTACTACAGCGACACCAAAAGGCGTCGCTGTAGACTGAGTACCTGCACCGCCTGACGTCAAAAGACGGTGGGCGGTCGTTAAGGGGTTAAAGGGAGACGCGACTCGACTTATTTGAGTCATGTATTTACTCTCTCTAGTTGATGTTTAAAATGGCTGCCTGTCCCTAGGTGATATTGTCATGTTGTTAATAAAGTTAAATATTTAAAAAAAAACACAACACTCGGAGACAAGAAGAAGACTGTAAGTGCTGCTCCTCAGATTTTAATTTTCGTTTTTTTGTGGGGGATTAGGTGACCAAAAAATAGAGATTCTGGTGTTTACATTTTTTTTTTTTTTTTTTTACGGAATTCAATCGTGTGGGTTAAATAATGATATATTGTAATAGTTCAAACTTTTACGGACGCGGCGATACCAATTATGTTTATTTTTATTTATTTTTTACTATGCTCTAGGGGGAAAATGGGAAAAGGTTTTTTTTTCTAACTTTTAATATATTTTTTTTTTTTTTACACAAAACCAAACCTTTATTTAACAAATTTTTACTTTTTTTTATTAGTCCCCCTAGGGGACTTCAACCAGCGATCGTTAGATCGCTTGCACGATATACTGCAATATATCTTGATTCTGACAGGCATTTATTAAGCACTGCCTGATGCAGGGCTTAATAGGTGTACAAAGATGGCGGACCTGGGGGACTTCATTAGGCCCCCAGGCAGCCATAGCATCCATCGCGCGATGAGCTGTTAGAGGGGGCCGCCCCCATCTTTCTAACAATTTAAATGCTGCGGTCGCTGTTGACCGCTCCATACTTCCCCTTCCCGGCTACGACATAACTATATGTCATATGTCAGGAAAGGGTTAATGAATGAGCAATTTTTTTTATGTTTTTTCATCGTCGCATTCCAAGAGCTATAACTTTTCTATTTTTCCGTCTACATAGCTGTATAATGGCAGTTGCACATGACCGGTGTGCCACTCGGGCTGTTTTTAACGGCATCCGAGTAGCACCTGATAGTCTTCACGGACCCATTCACTTTAGCGGGTGAATCGGGTCTGGGAAAAGTGACCCGATTCTCCGATCCGTTGACAGATAGGACATGTCCTATCTTTCCATAGTTCACTGACTGGAATCGGCCAGCGCACACTGTGTGCATGAGGCATAAGGACTTGTTTTTTGCAGGAAAAGTTGTATTTTGTTAATAGTACCATTCTGGGGTACTTATAACTTATTGATTAACTTTTATAAACTTTTTTGGTGGGGTAATAGGAAAAAAACCTGAAATTTCGTATAAATAACATAATAATACCAAATTTTGCTATTTTTTTTATGTTTTCCTACTTTTACACAGCAAAACTTTTAACACATAACTTTTTAACTTTTTTATTTTTTCCTCACAAAGCTGTATGGGGCCTTTTTTTTTTGTTCGGGGTGACTTGTTGTTTTTATTGGTACCATTTGTAGTACATGCTACTTTTTGATCACTTTTTATCTAATTTATTTGAAGGCATAAAGAACAAAAAATAGCAATTCTGAATATTTTTTTTTACTACGGCGTTCAACGTGCAGGTTAAATAATTAAATCCTTTTATAGTTGGGGTCAAATATGTGTATCTTTTTTTATTTTTTTCATAATAAATACTTCTGTATTGCAGTGTATTATATGCCATGCCAACAGTCATTTACAAAAGGCAGACCTGTTAGGCCCCCAGGCTGCAATAAAAACAATCGTCAGCTCTCAATTATCCTCCTCGCAGCTACAAACTGACACTGGGGCATATTCTGAAGACAAATTTCTTATTGCACGCCTTTCACAACTCTAACAGCAAGAACTTGAACAAACATGCGTGAAGATCACATCTGAACTAGACTGAAAGCAATGGAGGCTAAAATTGATCACACGGTGACAACTGTTAACTAGCACTCTGATTGTATTGATGACATGTACCAACAGCTTGAGGAAGCCCACTCTAAGCTTGAAGATATGGAAAATAGATCCAGGTGGGAAAATTTCCATATAAGAGGTCTGTCAGAAAATGTTCTGGATTTAGAAACTGCGGTACACGATCTTTTAAAACATCTCCTTCCTGATTTACCTGACTGCTCTTTTGATATTAACAGAGTGCATAGGACTGTGCGCATGCCACCATCCTGCAAAGGCCAGGGGGGAGGGGGTTTATCTATAACCCTTAAATAATTAGACCGACACCAATTTCCTTTTAACGTGGGTTGACTCGAGGGTCGGCCACAGCTTTATTTATTATTTCTTTATTATCCAATTTCCACATAACCTATTAACCGTTTCATACCCGTATGCCAGCCTGCCTAGGGCAGGGCATGTAGGTCACTTTTCTTATAACAAAATAACGCCTGCTGTGACATATGAACACCCCAACACTCCATCATGTTCACCACCACTTAGCCAGAACCATATCATCCCCATCACACGCAGTACAAAATTCCAAAATAGCACCAATCGTCCTAAACCGCTCATGAAACTAACCGGTTAACTTGTCCTAAGCACTTCCTTTGTCCCCCACCTTTTTTTTTTTTTTTCTTTATATAACCAGTCGATCCCGTGAGGCCCTCACAACCCAAACGTAGGGAGGGAGGGTGGGACACGCAAACGGCCAGAAGAGGAAGATGGCCGCCCTCCGCTGCCTTAAGAAACCTTTGCCATGCAGGGAGGGTCCCCCGACCACAGCCCGCCTCCGGAACGCCCATAGGGGCGGGTCCTTATGCCATTACGATTCCTTACACACGCTACGCTGCTCCCTGCTCTACCCGCCCTGTCCTGCCTGTTAGCCCCTTTTAACCCCCGCTGTGCCGCACAGTCATGAGCCCAGCGGCTAATACGCCTGAGGGCTTCCAGGACTGTGCGCATGCCACCATCCTGCAAAGGCCAGGGGGGAGGGGGTTTATCTATAACCCTTAAATAATTAGGCCGACACCAATTTCCTTTTAACGTGGGTTGACTCGAGGGTCGGCCACAGCTTTATTTATTATTTCTTTATTATCCAATTTCCACATAACTTATTAACCGTTTCATACCCGTATGCCAGCCTGCCTAGGGCAGGGCATGTAGGTCACTTTTCTTATAACAAAATAACGCCACGAGGAGGATGCGCATTCTCAACTGCGCACCCCTCCTCCCCCACGACCCCCGGTCAACCTGAACAAAGCCTCCTCCATGCCATCCTGGATACCGGACAAAAAGATGTCCAGCCCAATATCCGTGAGGTGCACCCCATCCGGCAACAGTAAACATCTATTATCCCCTTCCAACTGCCTATGCCGAATAACCACCCCCCCACCAGCTCTGACATACCTCGAGACCCTGGTGTTCAACAGGCGCCTCCCCCTTTCGATAGCGTTAAGGTCACGTGTTCCCGCCCATTCCGCCCGCGGAATCACCTCAGACCATACTAAAACCAACTGGGAGAAGAATGACGTAAACCTTTCTAAATCAGACTGAATCAACGCTATCAGCTCGCCCAACCGCACCGAACACAGGTCATTCCCTCCAACATGTATCACCAACACAGTAGGAGCCGCCCGCTGCCTACTAATCGCCACCACTTCCGGTAAGACCTCCAGCCATCTTAGTCCCCGAACTCCTCTCCAGTGCACATCAGCTCCCAGGATCCCCAACGAAAGACCTCCTGGCCGTATAGAAGCCCGCCGTTCAGCCCAAAAAACATAGGAATGGCCGATAATCCAAATAACCGGACGAGGACCTGCAATAAACATAGTATTAATGTAAAATCAAATCCGGGCGAATATAACCAGCAAAACACTCAGAACGCCAGCGCCCTATGCGCCGCACCTCCCCATCGGGCAAACCCAACTCGCTGGCCATAGTAGCAGCACCTATCCGGAATGAGTGAGTACCAAACTCCTTAGGGGGAAAACCAGCCCTGGATAAGGCGGACCTGAACACCACCGTGAACTGGAACCTGGTAAGAGGTTTGCCATCTGCATGGGCTAGGAACTGGGCCCTGGGCAACCTGGCCCGCGCGTATTGTGAAATGGCTTGTACCGGGCAAGCCGGCCCAGGTACCGGCCGCAGAGAAATCCAACAACCCTTCCCAAACGTATCTGTCTTGGACCTACGTATGCGAAAATGGACGCCGGCACTAGCCAACACCACGTCGTCAGCCAGCAGGCCCCCCGGGCGGGTGGCCGCCATGGCTACCAATTCGGAAATGCGTAGGGCACCGAAAAAGGCCAATACAAACGCCGCAGTGAGCAACTTAACTTCAAAGGGAGAAGAACAAACGACAGGCAACTCCTGTAACAGTTTTATTAGGATTGGGTAAGAGACCGGGCGCCTCGACTCGCGCCTGACCGCGGACTTCTTTCATCCCTTTAACGCCTGTGTTATGAAAAAGGACTTGGTAACATCCGGCCACGCGCGCAATTTAAAAAAGAAGGCCAAACCCGAGAGTCGCCGCTGCGCTATCGCACCCGAAACCCCTTGCTGAAATAATTTATCCAAGTACGACAACACGTAAGACTTAAGATTAGCCGCGTCCGGCCCCAAGGGGCGCTCCCCCACCACCTCCAGCCACTCGTTCCACGCCTTACCATATGCCGCCCAAGTGGATGGTGCAAGCGATGCTCTCACAAGGGGGGTCAACTGAAGTCCATCATCTTCCACAACGAGTCCGGGCAGGTGGCCCCTGCCGAGTCCGCCTGTGGGCAAAGTGAACGGAACGCCTGCCAATTAAAACGCGACAAAGAATCAGCAACCTTCTTACAAACACCGGGAATATGCCTGGACCTGAAATTGATGTTGTGTTGGAGGCATCTTAAAACAAGACGCCTGAGCAACACAACCACCGGGGGAGAAGAAGAGGTTAAGTGATTTACAGCATGTCTTGCTCTTTCTGAGCTTGGTGGTTTAAGTGGCTTGTGAACTAAGTGGAGTTCTAAAACCGGATTGTGTTGCTGTACTTCTGTATTGTGTTGCTGTATTTCTGTGTTTGTGAATCTGTTTTGATTGCTAGCAAATAGAAGATAGCAAAAACTCACACAATTTAAAAAAAAAAATTTGTAAATTTTTTTTTTTTTTTTTTTTTTCCCTTGCAGATTCGTTCCAGCTGAACAGCTGACGAGGGGGAAGGGGTTAACTGGACACAGGTGGTATAAATTAGTCAGCAGACCTCATTTTGAGCTTGCTCTTTCTGAGCTTGGTGGTTTAAGTGGCTTGTGGAGTTCTAAAACCGGAGTTGAAAAGAGGAGTTGAAGCCCCAGTAAGTACTCTTCTTTTTCTTTGACAATTGTTCGCTGTTTTGGTGTAACTTGGATAATGGATAGCAAGATTGGAGGTTTTCTTCAGTGCACAGTTTGTCATATGTATACACGACTGGAGCCGGAGTTCCAGGGTGAATATCTCTGTGGCAGATGTGAGCATGTTGTTCACCTGGAAGCTCGTATTAGAGATCTGGAGGAGCAGAATGCAACACTGAGGAGGATAGACAATTTTGAGCGGAGCTTGCTGCTCACAGAGCATGCAGTTAGTGGGTTAGAACTGGAGGGTGAAGACATGGGTGAGCAGGATCAGGTAAGTAGCTGGGTTAATGTAGTTAGGGGCAGTAGAAAGGGGTCAAAGACAAGGAAGGCCGATCCGGTTTCTGGCATTCCAAGCAAAATTGCCAGGTTGGGTGATGATGCAAGGGTGTCAGTCTCAGAAAAGGCAGCCCTAGTGGATACTGATCTCCCTAACAGCCGGGAGAACAGCCCAGCTAGTAGTCGGCGGGATGGTAATGCAGGCAAGCCAAGACAATTGATAGTTGTAGGGGATTCTATAATCAGGAAGACGGATAGAATAATTTGTCGCCAAGACCGCCTCAACCGAATGGTTTGCTGTCTCCCTGGTGCCAGGGTTCGGCATGTGGTGGAACGGGTGGACAAATTGCTGGGAGGGGCTGGTGATGATCCAGCTGTCGTGGTCCATGTCGGTACCAACGACAGAATAAATGGTAGGTGGAGGAGCCTTAAGAATAATTTTAAAGAACTAGGCTACAAGCTGAAGGGAAGGACCTCCAAGGTTGTATTCTCAGGAATACTGCCTGTGCCATGCGCATCACAGGAAAGACAGCGGGAGCTTAGGGAGTTAAATGCATGGCTGAAGTCTTGGTGTAGAGGAGAAGGATTTGGGTTCCTAGAGCACTGGGCTGACTTTTCATTGGGGTACAAACTGTATTCTGCAGATGATTTGCACCTAAATGGAAGGGGGTCCGCTGTGCTGGGGGAGAGAATTCTAGCTGGGGTGGCGGAGTATTTAAACTAGGGCTGAGGAGGGAGGTCAATGTAGAAAAAAAAGGGGTAGCCAGGTTAGAGAGGGGTCAGACTATATTGGTGGGGGGAGAAACAGAATGTGGGGAGAGGACTAGACAACAAGATAAGGAGATCCTTTCGTTACAAAACATCAGTGTAAATAAAAAGGACCGATTAATGTCAAATCACATTTCTGATAATAAAAGTGAACAACTGACAGGCAAGTTAAAGTGTATGTTCACAAATGCCAGAAGTCTAGCAAGCAAAATGGGGGAGCTGGAGGCCTTGATACTGGAAGAAAATATAGATATAGTTGGTGTTGCTGAAACATGGCTGGACTCTTCACATGACTGGGCTGTAAATCTACAGGGTTTTACACTTTTTCGTAAAGACAGGACAAATAGGAAAGGTGGTGGTGTATGTCTGTATGTGAGAAGTGATATGAAGGCGAGTGTGAAAGAGACAATAGTGGGTGAAGACTGTGAGGAGGTTGAAACCTTGTGGGTGGAACTAGAAAGGGAGGTAAACACTGAAAAAATTACTTTTGGTGTAATCTATAGACCCCCCAATATAACTGAGGAGATGGAAGGTCAGATATATAAACAGATGGAGCGGGCTGCACAGGCGGGTACTGTAGTGATAATGGGAGATTTTAATTTCCGGGATATTAATTGGTGTCATGGTTCGGCTTCAACTGCAAAGGGGAGACATTTCCTCAACCTGTTGCAGGAAAATTTTATGGGCCAGTTTGTGGAAGACCCGACTAGAGGTGAAGCTCTGTTGGATCTGGTCATTTCTAATAATGCAGATCTTGTTGGGAATGTCAATGTTCGTGAAAACCTCGGTAACAGTGATCATAATATAGTTACATTTTACCTATACTGTAAAAAACAAACGCAGGCTGGGAGGGCAAAAACATTTAATTTTAAGAAAGCCAATTTCCCCAGGATGAGGGCTGCAATTCAGGATATAGACTGGGAAGAACTAATGTCAAATAATGGAACAAATGATAAATGGGAGATTTTCAAATCTACTTTGAGTTATTATAGTGCAAAATTTATTCCTACAGGTAATAAGTATAAACGACTCAAATTAAACCCCACATGGCTTACACCTTCTGTGAAAGGGGCAATACATGACAAAAAAAGGGCATTTAAAAAATACAAATCTGAGGGTACAGCTGTAGCCTTTGTAAAATATAAAGAGCTTAATAAAATCTGTAAAAATGTAATAAAATTAGCAAAAATACAAAATGAAAGGCAGGTGGCCAAGGATAGTAAAACAAATCCTAAAAAATTCTTCAAGCATATAAATGCAAAAAAGCCAAGGTCTGAACATGTAGGACCCCTAGATAATGGTAATGGGGAGTTGATCACAGGGGATCAAGAGAAGGCAGAGTTACTAAATGGGTTCTTTAGCTCTGTATATACAACTGAAGAAAGAGCAGCTGATGTAGTCGGTGCCAGTGCTGTTAATATATCAGTTGATATACTGAATTGGATGAATGTAGATATGGTCCAAGCTAAATTAAATAAAATAAATGTGCACAAGGCTCCGGGACCAGATGGGTTACACCCTAGAATTCTTAAAGAGCTTAGTTCAGTTATTTCTGTCCCCCTTTTCATAATATTCAGAGAATCTCTAGTGACTGGTATAGTGCCTAGGGACTGGCGCAGGGCAAATGTGGTGCCTATTTTCAAAAAGGGCTCTAGGTCTTCCCCGGGTAATTATAGACCAGTAAGCTTAACATCAATTGTGGGGAAAATGTTTGAGGGGCTATTGAGGGACTATATACAGGATTATGTGACAATAAATAGCATTATAAGTGACAGCCAGCACGGTTTTACTAAGGACAGAAGTTGTCAAACTAACCTAATCTGTTTTTATGAAGAGGTGAGCAGAAGTCTAGACAGAGGGGCCGCTGTGGATTTAGTGTTTTTGGACTTTGCAAAGGCATTTGACACTGTCCCCCATAGACGCCTAATGGGTAAATTAAGGACTATAGGTTTAGAAAATATAGTTTGTAATTGGATTGAGAATTGGCTCAAGGACCGTATCCAGAGGGTTGTGGTCAATGATTCCTTCTCTGAATGGTCCCCGGTTATAAGTGGTGTACCCCAGGGTTCAGTGCTGGGACCACTATTATTCAACTTATTTATTAATGATATAGAGGAAGGGATTAATAGCACTATTTCTATTTTTGCAGATGACACCAAGCTATGTAATATAGTTCAGACTATGGAAGATGTTCATGAATTACAGGCAGATTTAAACAAACTAAGTGTTTGGGCGTCCACTTGGCAAATGAAGTTTAATGTAGATAAATGTAAAGTTATGCATCTTGGTACCAACAACCTGCATGCATCATATGTCCTAGGGGGCGCTACACTGGCGGATTCACTTGTTGAGAAGGATCTGGGTGTACTTGTAAATCATAAACTCAATAACAGCATGCAGTGTCAATCAGCTGCTTCAAAGGCCAGCAAGATATTGTCGTGTATTAAAAGAGGCATGGACTCGCGGGACAGAGATGTAATATTGCCACTTTACAAAGCATTAGTGAGGCCTCATCTAGAATATGCAGTTCAGTTCTGGGCTCCAGTTCATAGAAAGGATGCCCTGGAGTTGGAAAAAATACAAAGAAGAGCAACGAAGCTAATAAGGGGCATGGAGAATTTAAGTTATGAGGAAAGATTGAAAGAATTAAACCTATTTAGCCTTGAAAAAAGAAGACTAAGGGGGGACATGATTAACTTATATAAATATATTAATGGCACATACAAAAAATATGGTGAAATCCTGTTCCTTGTAAAACCCCCTCAAAAAACAAGGGGGCACTCCCTCCGTCTGGAGAAAAAAAGGTTCAAGCTGCAGAGGCGACAAGGCTTCTTTACAGTGAGAACTGTGAATTTATGGAATAGCCTACCGCAGGAGCTGGTCACAGCAGGGACAGTAGATGGCTTTAAAAAAGGGTTAGATAATTTCCTAGAACAAAAAAATATTAGCTCCTATGTGTAGAAATTTTTCCTTCCCTTTTCCCTTCCCTTGGTTGAACTTGATGGACATGTGTCTTTTTTCAGCCGTACTAACTATGTAACTATGTAACTATGTAACAACACTAGCATTATCTGACCAGAATACCACTGATGAATTAGACATTCTCCCTCCCCACAGCTCAACCACAACTATGATAGGAAATAATTCGAGGAGCGTCAAATTTCTGTACCAGCCCCGATCACGCCACACTGGAGGCCAGGGAGAAGCACACCAAGATGAACCGAGAATAGCGCCAAAACCAGCACAACCAGCGGCGTCAGTAAACAACTGAATCTCGTGGCTGGATACCGGGGGGGGGTACGCCAGCACGTTCGCCCGTTATAATCAGCTATGAAATTGACCCACACCTGTAAGTCACTCCTCAGCCCTGCAGTAATGTGCACATGGTGTGTAGGGGACCGAGCCCCAACCGTGGCTAACGACAACCGACGCGAGAAAATACGGCCCATGGGCATGACCCTGCTTGCAAACACCAACAAACCCAATAATGACTGAACCTGCCTTAGCTGCAACTTTTTGGCCGCTATGGCCGCGGACAGGTGAGACCTCAATTTTGAGACCTTGTCCGCCGGCAAACGGAACACCATCTGCACCGAATCAATCTCGATTCCCAGAAAAGACAAAACCGTAGTAGGTCCCTCAGTCTTTTCTTCCGAAAGGGGAACGCCGAATCGCCCCGCTATACTGCGAAACGAATCAAGCAACGATTGGCAACGTGTCGAACTGGCGGGGCCTACGAAAAGAAAATCGTCTAAGTAGTGTGTAGTGTACTTACAACCCGTAACGTCTCTCAGAACCCACTCTAGGAAAGAACTAAAAACCTCGAAATAATAACAGGAAATGGAGCATCCCATAGGTAGGCACATATCATAAAACACTTGCCCTTGCAACTGGCAGCCGAGTAAGTGATAACAATCAGGGTGGACCGGCAGCAATCTGAACGCGGATTCCACGTCGGATTTAGCCATGAGAGCACCCTGGCCCGCCTGGCATACTAATTCAACTGCCCTATCAAAAGATACATAGGAGACCGCCGCCAGGTCCTTATCTATACCGTCGTTCACCGAACGCCCCTTGGGGTATGACAAGTGGTGTATTAAACAAAATTTTCCGGGCTCCTTCTTGGGAACTACGCCTAAAGGGGACACCCGTAAGTTATTGAACGGTAAGACCGAGAAGGGGCCAGCCATCTGGCCCAACTCCACCTCTTTGTCCACCTTGGCCCTGACGACCTCCGGGAACTCAGACGCCGATTTTAAATTTCCCGAAAAAAGGGGCGCCGAGTTGAAAACGAAAGGGATAAAGAAACCGAATGAAAAGCCCGTCCTAAGCAAGGCGGCTTCCCCAATCTTGGGGTACCGGTCTAGCCATGGCAACATCTCTAACACGCGAATTGGGGTCCTCGATCCTACCCGTACTATTGGGACGGGGGCCTTGGGCGCTCCGCCGACTGCACCGCACGGCTGGGTGGGCGGCGCCACAGGATGAGCATTCGTGCTTGAATTTGCAGGAAGCGTAAAATTTACAGTGTCCCTCATTGAAAAGCCAGCAGGACCCGTTGCGCTTACTGTTGAGGGCCCCAGCCCCCGCGGCTGGAAATGCTGGTGGGGAAGGGGCCCCGGGCTGAAAGGGGCGTTGTGACATCATAAGTCTGAGCCACACATCCGTTGCCTTAGTGTCCCAACCCACCTCCGGTTTTTGTGACATGCGCCTGCGAAACTCCTCATCATAATGCCACCAGGCCGTACCCCCATGAGACTTATAAGCACTAAAAACTGTATCTAAATACACAAAAAGTTGGAATGATTTTTCCGGGTTACTCTGGGAAACTACACATCCTAACACCGCAAACGCCTGTACCCAATTATTAAAAGTTCTCGCTACTTTGGGCTTGGTCGGGACCCCTCTTTCAAAACGACGTTCCCTGTCGACGGTAGCCGAGTCCACAGACACCAAGGACCAAATATCCACGTACTCATTACGCGCTATTTTTTCCCGGGTATCATCCGATAAATGAGCTCCAAGGGGGGGAATCCCGCAAAAATACGTATCCCTGAAGGCGGGTAAGGAAGGGCCGGTCATAGACGTAGACGCTTCCACTAGCGTTTTTGGTACCTCCAGCGGTGCCGGGGTGGGGAGGGCAGTCGCCCCACCCGCCAACAGGGATCATAATACATTCAAAATTTCAACATCAGATGTGGCCCCCGAACCCCAAGCCCGAAGGCAATCATACTCACTGCGTCCAGAAGCTGGCGCTGGGACCAGAGCCGTTGAAGGCGGCGGTGGGGGAGGAGCAGGTGCAGAGGATGCTACTGGCACCTCTCCCATCCTTGCGCTCGCGGACCTTCGGCGACTGGATGCCCGTGTGCTATGGCGACGCCCGTCATGGCTGCGGCGCCTGCCGTGATGGGACGACCCAGTGCAAGAGCTCGATGATCCAGAACTTGAGGATGAAGGAGTGCGTCTACGTCGCGATCGCCGCCTGCTGCGCCTGGAGGAGCGGCGTCTGGAAGACCGCCGTGAGCGGGATCGCCGAGTCCTGTTGGTGCCCCTTGAGCTGACTGACGACGCCCGCTCAATAACATCCGTAGCCGCAAGACTAGGACCCCCGGCAGTAGGAACGACCAGTGCATCCACAGCAGTCGTGGGAAGAGGCGGCGGTAGTGGTGCCGGTTGCGTCACTCCTGGCGGATCCTGTCCGCAGTGAAAGAAATCCTCCTCACTGTCACCTACTGAATCGCTGTCCGCCACATCCAATGGGGGGGGGTGACGTTTCATGCCACCCTCCCGTAGCAGCGCTAGGTGGGATGTGCTGCGGGACTGACCCTCTGGTGCTGCTTCTAGTTCCCATCCCACGACCTGTTGGAAGGAGAGTCGCTGCCGGATTAGCCTGTGTACACCCCAGCGGCGGCCGTACTGCTGCCCTAGGCCGAGCCCTTCCTAGTCCAGTGGAAGTAGCCGGGCCTGGAGACGGGGGGATCACGTCCTCCTGCCGGTCTTGCGATAGCTGCTGCGCGGGACCTAACTGTGCCTGCGCCACCCGATTAGGGGCCTCTGCCCGAACTCGCTGGGTACCGGAGGGAGACAACCGCACCGGCGGCCTAGAGCGACGCCCAGAACGCCTCGCGGGGAGCTGACTGCTTCCAGGAAGTTCGGGTGCCCCAGTCTCATCTAACAGAGACCGCAGCCATACCGAACCCTCATTATGCAGGCGAAAGCGGATAAGTTCCTCTAACTCTTGCCGGTTCATGTTCCCGAGGTAAGTTTACTCACCACCGTGGACACGCAAACGGCCAGAAGAGGAAGATGGCCGCCCTCCGCTGCCTTAAGAAACCTTTACCATGCAGGGAGGGTCCCCCGACCACAGCCCGCCTCCGGAACGCCCATAGGGGCGGGTCCTTATGCCATTACGATTCCTTACACACGCTACGCTGCTCCCTGCTCTACCCGCCCTGTCCTGCCTGTTAGCCCCCTTTTAACCCCCGCTGTGCCGCACAGTCATGAGCCCAGCGGCTAATACGCCTGAGGGCTTCCAGGGCACTTACTGCTCCCCGCACGGATGGTCTGCCCAGAGATGTGTTGGTGAAGACTAGGGATGAGCGAACCGGGACAACCGAACCCGGTTTCGGTCCGAACTTCCGGAAAAGTTCGGTTCGCAGCGAATCCGAATCCGAACTTCACCGGGTTCGGCCGAACCTGTTTTGACCGAACCCGGCTACATTTTGCGCCTGCCACATGTTACATCTAAAATGGAGGATTTCACAAGATCACCTGACATCAGGCTGCCCCATAATGCCTTGCAAACGGCTCTCCCAGCCAATTGGGAGGCAGCATAGGGGCGGGCTCAAGCCTACAATAAAAGTCTATGCACGGAGCTCAGCGGCCATTTTACAGACAGGAGCTGTAGGGATAGCATCTCTGTGCAGTAAGGGAAAGCTTTAGGAATCTAAAAGGCAGGAATCCAGCAATCGAAGGGGCTCATCCACTACTCACTACTCAGCCAGTGTGTGAATACGCTTTTATGAGGGGCTCATCCCCATTGCATCCAACTTGCAATACAGGCAGGCTTTGTAGTACTAAAACGCCCAGAATTCCTTGAGTGCACTGCAGCGTGGCTGATAGAAATTCTCATTCATTGCCATTTGCAAGCCAGTGTCAGTGTGTGAATACGCTTTTAGAAGGGGCTCATCCCCGGCCGTTAACATAACAAACAAATAACAATACAACTTGCAATACAGGCAGCCTTTGTAGTAGTGGTAGTAGTACTACAAGGCCCAGCATTCCCAGAGTGCACTGCGGCGTGGCTGATAGAAATTCTCATTCAATGCCATTTGCGAAGCCAGTGTCAGTGTGTGAATACTCTTGTAGAAGGGGCTCATCCCCGGCCGTTAACATAACAAACAAATAACAATACAACTTGCAATACAGGCAGCCTTTGTAGTAGTGGTAGTAGTAGTACTACAAGGCCCAGCATTCCCTGAGTGCACTGCGGCGTGGCTGATAGAAATTCTCATTCATTGCCATTTGCCAAGCCAGTGTCAGTGTGTGAATACGCTTTTAGAAGTGGCTCATCCCCGGCCGTTAACATAACAAACAAATAACAATACAACTTGCAATACAGGCAGCCTTTGTAGTAGTGGTAGTAGTACTACAAGGCCCAGCATTCCCTGAGTGCACTGCGGCGTGGCTGATAGAAATTCTCATTCATTGCCATTTGCCAAGCCGGTGTCAGTGTGTGAATACGCTTTTAGAAGGGGCTCATCCCCGGCCGTTAACATAACAAACAAATAACAATACAACTTGCAATACAGGCAGCCTTTGTAGTAGTGGTAGTAGTAGTACTACAAGGCCCAGCATTCCCCGAGTGCACTGCGGCGTGGCTGATAGAAATTCTCATTCATTGCCATTTGCCAAGCCAATGTCAGTGTGTGAATACGCTTTTAGAAGGGGCTCATCCCCGGCCGTTAACATAACAAACAAATAACAATACAACTTGCAATACAGGCAGCCTTTGTAGTAGTGGTAGTAGTACTACAAGGCCCAGCATTCCCTGAGTGCATTGCGGCGTGGCTGATAGAAATTCTCATTCATTGACATTTGCCAAGCCAGTGTCAGTGTGTGAATACGCTTTTAGAACGGGGCTCATCCCCGGCCGTTAACATAACAAACAAATAACAATACAACTTGCAATACAGGCAGCCTTTGTAGTAGTGGTAGTAGTAGTACTACAAGGCCCAGCATTCCCTGAGTGCACTGCGGTGTGGCTGATAGAAATTCTCATTCATTGCCATTTGCAAGCCAGTGTCAGTGTGTGAATACGCTTTTAGAAGGGGCTCATCCCCGGTCGTTAACATAACAAACAAATAACAATACAACTTGCAATACAGGCAGCTTTTGTAGTAGTGGTAGTAGTACTACAAGGCCCAGCATTCCCTGAGTGCAATGCGGCGTGGCTGACAGAAATTCTCATTCATTGACATTTGTCAAGCCAGTGTCAGTGTGTGAATACGCTTTTAGAAGGGGCTCATCCCCGGCCGTTAACATAACAAACAAATAACAATACAACTTGCAATACAGGCAGCCTTTGTAGTAGTGGTAGTAGTACTACAAGGCCCAGCTTTCCCTGAGTGCACTGCGGCGTGGCTGATAGAAATTCTCATTCATTGTCATTTGTCAAGCCAGTGTCAGTGTGTTAATACGCTTTTAGAAGGGGCTCATCCCCGGCCGTTAACATAACAAACAAATAACAATACAACTTGCAATACAGGCAGCCTTTGTAGTAGTGGTAGTAGTACTACAAGGCCCAGCTTTCCCTGAGTGCACTGCGGCGTGGCTGATAGAAATTCTCATTCATTGTCATTTGTCAAGCCAGTGTCAGTGTGTGAATACGCTTTTAGAAGGGACTAATCCCCGGCCGTTAACATAACAAACAAATAACAATCCAACTTGCAATACAGGCAGCCTTTGTAGTAGTGGTAGTAGTAGTACTACAAGGCCCAGCATTCCCTGAGTGCACTGCGGCGTGGCTGATAGAAATTCTCATTCATTGCCATTTGCCAAGCCAGTGTCAGTGTGTGAATACGCTTTTAGAAGGGGCTCATCCCCGGCCGTTAACATAACAAACAAATAACAATACAACTTGCAATACAGGCAGCCTTTGTAGTAGTGGTAGTAGTACTACAAGGCCCAGCATTCCCTGAGTGCACTGCGGCGTGGCTGATAGAAATTCTCATTCATTGTCATTTGTCAAGCCAGTGTCAGTGTGTGAATACGCTTTTAGAAGGGGCTCATCCCCGGCCGTTAACATAACAAACAAATAACAATACAACTTGCAATACAGGCAGCCTTTGTAGTAGTGGTAGTAGTACTACAAGGCCCAGCATTCCCTGAGTGCACTGCGGCGTGGCTGATAGAAATTATCATTCATTGACATTTGCAAGCCAGTGTCAGTGTGTGAATACGCTTTTAGAAGGGGCTCATCCCCGGCCGTTAACATAACAAACAAATAACAATACAACTTGCAATACAAGCAGGCTTTGTAGTAGTGGTAGTAGTACTACAAGGCCCAGCTTTCCCTGAGTGCACTGCGGCGTGGCTGATAGAAATTCTCATTCATTGTCATTTGTCAAGCCAGTGTCAGTGTGTTAATACGCTTTTAGAAGGGGCTCATCCCCGGCCGTTAACATAACAAACAAATAACAATACAACTTGCAATACAGGCAGCCTTTGTAGTAGTGGTAGTAGTACTACAAGGCCCAGCATTCCCTGAGTGCACTGCGGTGTGGCTGATAGAAATTCACATTCATTGCCATTTGCCAAGCCAGTGTCAGTGTGTGAATACGCTTTTAGAAGGGGCTCATCCCCCAGGTTTTGATTCAACTTGCTGCACTCCAGCAGTGAAATGTCTGGGAAAAAAAAGGTTGTGAAAGGACGGGGTAGAGGAAAAAACACCCATGCGTCTCCTCTTCCAGTCCAAATGTTGGATCTGTTGGTGTCAGACCCAGTACCAGCATTTGTGGCACAAGACATGTGCCCAGTTCCACTAGTAGCAGCTGCTGGTAGTAGTATCAGCAAGCCAGACTTGTCCATCTCCTCCGGTGGGCGAGTTACTTTAGACAATACGGCCATTGTGGACTGGTTGGCTGGCTCGCGGTCATCTCAGCAGGAAGACTCTGACGATCTGGCTTCAAGCCAGGTTTCGTTGGATTCCAGATCCTCTACAGTTCCTTGGCACAGTGACAGTAGTAATATAGGTATTTCTAGCGTTTCCATTCCATCATCTATGTCTTCGCTCCCCCTTCCTAGTGGGAAGCCAACTTTCCTGAGAGTCCTAAGAGACATCTCCTCGGGTGCGAAGGAAGATACTGAACAACATAGTGATGATGATGATTTGTTTTCCGCGAGTCAGCCAACGGAGTATGTTGCGGCGGTGGTGGAGGTGGAAGCGGTGTTCGAGACGCATAGCTGCGGTAGTGGGGGTGTTGGTGGTGGTAGCCGTGGTGGCAGACGCAGTAATGAGGGGGGGCATGGAGCCCGCCATGATGTCACATCACATTCACAACACAGTGACAGAAGTGGCGGGGATGATGAGGAAGGCTATGATGATGATGTTGTTTTAGACAGGACGTGGGAACCAGGTGACGAGGTGATGACGGCGTCAGAGGAGGAGGGTAGTAGTGGCGGCACTGGCCGTGATAAACAGCCAAGACGAGGTAGGGGCAGAAGTCAATCTGCAAAACGTTGCAGCGGTAGGGTCAGCTCAGGAGCCGGTGACGGCGACACTGATGCTGGTGTAGGCTCCCGAAAAAAGCCTGCCAGACAAGGGGCAAGCTCGAGTGGTGGTGGTGGTGGTGGTGGTGGACGTGGTACTACCTCTTTACGGTACTCTGCCGTGTGGCAATTTTTCTGTACCTTCCCGGAGGACGAAAACATGGCACAGTGCCGTATCTGCAAGCAGAAAGTAAGGCGTGGGCAGGGCAGCAATGTAGGAACTACCGCTCTACGTAAACACATGGAGCGGCATCACAAGGCCATGTGGGACAATCGACATGCCCCACCATCATCATGTACATCTAATGAAGACCCCTCTGCAGCTGCTGCTGCTGCTCCGAGTCCTTGTCATCTAAGTAGTAGCCAGGCCTTATCCACCATGTCGTTGTCATCATCATCATCACTGTCATCTAGTGCTCCTCCTACGTCCCGTCAGTTATCCATTACGGAATCGTTGTCCAATAAGCAACAATATATACCCAGTCATCCACTTGTCGTGCGGCTTAATTCACACCTGGCTAAGTTGTTGGTGGTGCAGTCGCTGCCATACCACCTGGTCGACTTCGCCGGCTTCAAGCAATTGATGGCGTGCGCTCAGCCTAGGTGGCGAATACCTAGCCGACATTACTTCTCCAAAACAGCTGTCCCTGCCTTGCACAAGCATGTGGAGGAAAAGGTGTGCCAGTCCTTGCAATTATCCGTGTGCAGCAGAGTACATGCCACCGTGGACACGTGGAGCAGCAACTATGGGCAGGGACAGTACATGTCTTTCACGGCCCACTGGGTCAATATTTTGCACTCCGATGCACCACCACAGCAATGCCAGGCATTACCACCTCCACGCATGTATCTTTCTGGTTCAACTCCGGACACCAGGCGCCTACCATCCTCCTCCTCCTACTCCTCCTTGCCTTCCTCCTTGGAGGTCTTCCCGTCCCCGACAGGACACAGCGTATCTTCCACTCCTCCTCCCTCCTCTTTTCATAGGTGCAAGGTGAAGCGCCACAACGCTGTCTTACACCTGCTGAGCCTGGGCGAGAAAAGCCAGACAGGGAAGGAGCTGCTGCTGTGCATCAAGGAGGAAATCGCACGTTGGCTGTCTCCTCTGAAACTCACACTGCGCAATGTTGTCTCTGATAACGGCAAGAACGTTGTGGCTGCACTGCGTCTAGGTCACCTGACACACGCTCCTTGCATGGCACATGTGATCAATCTGGCCATAACACGCTTCTTAAAGTCATATGTTGGTTTGAAGGGTGTGCTGGCCATGTCCAGGAGGGTTTGCGTTCGCTTTAGACGTTCGTATGCATTTAAGCACGCCCTCCTGGACTTACAGCGTCAAAACAATCTCCCAGAACACAGCCTGATTTGCGACGTTCCAACACGCTGGAATTCCACCCTGCACATGTTGGACCGTCTGTACGAACAACGGAAAGCCATGAATGATTTCCTGATGCAGCAGACGGGCAGCGTTTGGAGTCAGTGTAATTTCGAGCTCAGGCACTGGCAGCTGGTTAGAGACGCATGTCGCGTTTTGAGGCCCTTTGAAGAGGCCACACGATTTGTGAGCCGTGACGCTAGCGGAATGAACGATGTTATGCCGCTGATATTCATTATGGAGCAAACGCTCACAGCGATGATTCAGCAAAGGATGAAGGAAGAATCACATTTGGCTATGAATGTTGAGGAGGAGGAGGAGGATGAGGATGAGGAAACAGGACCTGAAGAGGAGCTGGATTTGGAGATTGAATCACAGGAAGGGATAGGGGACGAGCCAGCCGCACAACATTACAGTGATGGTGGTGATGACGAGTCTGACGACGACCTTGATGATGGACAACCATGGCAGTATGGGGCGGAGATAGAACCAACCAGGCCCTCTGAAACGCTGGCCAGGATGGCGAGCTGTATGCTTCGTTACTTGCGCGCTGACTGTCGCATTGTTAGCATGAAGCAAAGAGATGAGTACTGGATAGCCACACTTTTAGACCCTCGGTATAAAGCCAGAATGGGGGAGTCAAAATTGGCTTATTATCGAGAGAAGCTATGCAGCCAGGTTGTCACGGCTTTCAAACGGCAAACACCTGCTGCAAGCATGTCTGACCGGGGGGGCCACTCTCCGCTCCCCACTGTCTCATCGTTCCACCGCCTCTGGCAGAGCTACCTCTGCAATAAGCGGCAGCCGCGGCAGCAGCAACCAATTCAGTTTGGAAAATATGATGACAACATTTTTACATCCAATACCCCGACCTGACACACATCGTAGTCACCAAAGGGATGTTCACCATCACCAGGTGCAGCACCTAAACAACCAGGTTCACTCGTACCTGGACTGTGCCCTTTCTCCGTCAGAAATGCTGATCCCAGACCCCATGGACTTCTGGGTCAGCAGATTGGATCATTGGCAAGAACTGGCCCATTTTGCCATGGGTGTACTGTCTTGTCCACCCTCCAGTGTAGCGTCAGAGAGGGTATTCAGCGCGGCAGGGGGCTTCGTCATCCCTAAGCGAACAAGATTGTCCGCCAACAGCTTTTAAAATCTCACGTTTCTGAAAATGAATCAAGCGTGGATCGGTGAGGATTTTAAAACCCCTGTGCCTGATGCCACTGACTAGATCTGACATTGCTGCTGCTGCTGCTGCCGCTGCCACCTGCTGCTGCCACCTGCTACTACGGGATTCTGTCCTGTCCACTCTTTTTTTAATGTGCCGCTGTTGGTGCTGCTACTACTTCTACCACCAATCCACCCCCAGTGCCGTCTGCTACAAGCAGGCCTGCCCCACCACAGGGCTTTGTCCTGTGACTATCCAGTGTCTTTTAATGTGCTGCTACTACTAGTACCATCCTTGCTGTCCGTTGGCTACCTCTACTACCACCAATACACCTCCACTGCTGTCTGCTACCAGCAGGCCTGAGGCCTGCCCCACCACAGGGCTTTGTCCTCCTGTGACTGTCCAGTCTCTTTTAATGTGCTGCTACTACTACTACTACTACTACTACTACTACCACCCTTGCTGTCTGTGTTGGCTACCTCTACTACCACCAATACACCTCCACTGCCGCCCGTCTGCTACAAGCAGGCCTGCCCCACCACAGGGCTTTGTCCTGTGACTGTCGTCCAGTCTCTTTTTTTAATGTGCTGCTGCTACTACTACTACCACCACCCTTGCTGTCTGTTTTGGCTACCTCTACTACCACCAATACACCTCCACTGCCGCCCGTCTGCTACAAGCAGGCCTGCCCCACCACAGGGATTTGTCCTTTGACTGTCGTCCAGTCTCTTTTTTTTTTGTGCTGCTGCTACTACTACTACCACCTTTGCTGTCTGTGTTGGCTAACTCTACTACCACCAATACACCTCCACTGCCGCCCGTCTGCTACAAGCAGGCCTGCCCCACCACAGGGCTTTGTCCTGTGGCTGTCGTCCAGTCTCTTTTTTTAATGTGCTGCTGCTACTACTACTACCACCCTTGCTGTCTGTGTTGGCTACCTCTACTACCACCAATACACCTCCACTGCCGCCCGTCTGCTACAAGCAGGCCTGCCCCACCATAGGGCTTTGTCCTGTGACTGTCGTCCAATCTCTGTTTTTAATGTGCTGCTGCTACTACTACTACCACCCTTGCTGTCTGTGTTGGCTACCTCTACTACCACCAATACACCTCCACTGCCGCCCGTCTGCTACAAGCAGGCCTGCCCCACCATAGGGCTTTGTCCTGTGACTGTTGTCGAGTCTCTTTTTTTAATGTGCTGTTACTACTACTACCACCCTTGCTGTCTGTGTTGGCTACCTCTACTACCACCAATACACCTCCACTGCCGCCCGTCTGCTACAAGCAGGCCTGCCCCACCACAGGGCTTTGTCCTGTGACTGTCGTCCAGTCTCTTTTTTTAATGTGCTGCTGCTACTACCAGTCTACCACCCTTGCTGTCTGTGTTGGCTACCTCTACTACCACCAATACACCTCCACTGCCGTCTGCTACAAGCAGGCCTGCCCCACCACAGGGCTTTGTCCTGTGACTGTCCAGTGTCTTTTAATGTGCTGCTACTACTCACCCTTGCCAATAAAAAGGGTCAATTTTTGGAGGGCTTGTGAAAAGCCATTGCTTGTTGCTTTTACATCCATGTATGGAAGAACCCCGGCAGGCATCTGCCAATAAAAAGGGTCAATTTTTGGAGGGCTTGTGAAAAGCCATTGCTTGTTGCTTTTACATCCATGTATGGAAGAACCCCGGCAGGCATCTGCCAATAAAAAGGGTCAATTTTTGGAAAGCTTGTCAAAAACCATTGCTTGTTGCTTTTACATCCATGTATGGAAGAACCCCGGCAGGCATCTGCCAATAAAAAGGGTCAAGAGTGTTATACAGGGCTTCTAGGGCTTTTAAACAGTGTTATACACGATTTTTAGGGGCTTTCTTGTATTACAGGTTCGGTCAGAACTAGTTCGGTCTGAATCAAACTTTTTCACGAAATTCGGCGAACCTGCCAAACCAAACTTTTTATAAGTTCGCTCATCTCTAGTGAAGACTCATTATTATTCTGTGATGGACAAGGTCACAAAAGCTTCCAGGTCCTCAGAACAGCTACAACTGTGTAGCTGCGACATACAGATCTTCGCTGATCTGGCTCCTCGTACGATCCAGAGGTGTCATTCATTAAAACCTCTCCTCTAAGTCCTGATTCGCCAGGAGATTAGATATTGATGGGCCTTTGCTTTTTGTCTCCCATTTTCTTATGGCAATCGGCCACACAGTTTTGCTTCTCTTCAAGAAGGAGAAGCCATTATGGAACGTTTGGGCCTACTTCCAAAAGATGGTATGCCTCCGCCGAGGAAATCACCTTCGACTTTAACTACCTTAACTTGCAAATCCTTGATGTCGTCTGGATACACTTCTCATAGGATCCTGTGATTGGAACTTTCTCTACATACTAGTTTCCTATGCTGTTTAATATTAACGTTTAATTTTAGATTGATTTTGCCTTTACTACTGTGGTATTTTATGCTGTTGTCCTTCAGCTAGATATGGGTTGAGCTATCGAGAGCTGGCCCTTCCGTTGGGTGATAGCATGCCCTCCTTGAGATCTTGAGAGACCCCACTGATATTATATTGTTTTTAGGTGGTGCTCTCTCAACATCCCCCATAGCCCTATTTGGGCGTTGTTTTACCTCTTGCTATATGTACCAAAATAATTTGTGTTTGTTTATTGTTTTTTTCTTTTTTACTTTTGCTCCTCTCTCCTCCTTTCCTGTCCTCTTCTTATGATGGTCGAGTGTCTTAGGAATTGTGCTTTCTGTGAACATTTTGGTCATGGCTGACAATCCATCCTCCTTTAACATTGTCACTCACAATGTTCAAGGCCTCAATTCATCGACTAAACGGCGGCAAGCCTTCCAAACATATAAATCCTTGCATTGTGATGTTGTGTTTCTACAATAACTGTATTTTTCCACTAGCTCTTGTCCTAAATTTATGCATAATCATTATCCTTTGTATTACTTAGTGGTGGCTGCGGAAAAGAAGAGAGGAGTGGGCATCTTTTTCAAAATAAATCTTCCCTTCACACATCAAACCACAGTGGCAGATGCTGAGGGAAGATATTTACTTGTAAATTGTACACTACAGGACACTCAGTTCTCATTTATTTATGATTATGCACCAAACGAAGGCTAAATAAGTTTTTTCAATGCAATGTTCAGACACTTAGGCCTCATTCACACGACACGGTTTCCCGACCGGGTGCCGGTCGTTCATAAATCGGCCGGCACCCGGCGTCATTAGGAATAATAGACCCCTAATGGGGCTATTCGGCCGGCGAAACCGGCCGTCAAAAAATAGGACATGCTCTATTTTCAGCCGGGTCCCCGGCCGCCCGACTCCCATAGAAGTCTATGGGGCCGAGTAATACACGGCCATCACTGGAATGTGTCCCGAGTGATGGCCGGGTTTTCAGTCGCTTGCGCTCTATCTCCTCCTCCTCACAGCGCAGAGTGCATGTGAGGAGGAGGAGTTTATGCCATTCGGACGAATGGCTGTACGCTGTACACTGTGTGGCAGGGCCGGGGTGTACAGCGGGTGGAAGGGAGCACTGCGCTGGCTCCCTTCCCCTGCGTGTTTTAAAAGCGCCCTGGCCCGGCGACACCTTCCATGGCGCCGCTAGCGGCTGCTACTACTGTAGCGACGCCACTATAGCAGAGCAGGGAGGTATCTCCCTGCTCTGCTATGTGCTAGCCCCACTTTAGCTCCTTGAAGGAGCGGAATCCCCGTGTTTTCGGGGATTCCGCTCCTGGACAGAGCGCTTGATGTCTCTGTCCATATCTGGGCAGTGACATCAGGGGAAACTCCTGAAGCGGAATCCCCGAACACATGGGGATTCCCCTTCAGGAGTTGCCGCTGATGTCACTGTCCAGATCTGCCCGGCCCGGAACGGATGCAAAACTTTATGCAAACCGGCCAGGCAAAATGGCCGATTTTATCGGGCTCGGGTGGGACCCTGTCGTGTGAACCCAGCCTTACTTCCTCGTTTTCTTGGTAAAGTGTTTTTGGTTGGGGATTCTAATGTAGCATTGGATCACCTCTTTGAAAACACGATCGCAGGTCCCTCCCCCCTAAACAGGGGTTGCATGTAGCCAAACGCTTACACTCCCATGATTTTATCGATGCCTAGAGATCTGCTAATCTCTCCACCAGGGATTACACCTTTTATTCTCCTGCCCATTTATCTTACTCTTGCATAGACCATCTATTCCTTCCATCTCAGCTCCTAAATAGTCTACTCCGTGCCAAAATACACCTAATTTTGTGGCCAGGTCATGAATTGGTGTTGTTTACATTGGATTGCTTCTGGCTTAAACCTCGGTCCAGCTCATGGCGTTTAAATAAGTCCCTTCTGACTAATATTCAAATATCTAAAGAAATTGCAACTGAACCTGACCACTATTTCCAAATTAATTGCGTGACTGACACTTCCCCAGCTATTAACTGGGAGGCCCACAAAGCTAGCCAAAGAAGAGAACTAGAGACCAAATTCTTAAAGATAAGGAAGCAACTTATTTAGCTTTTGTTGGACAACAAAAGGCAGATAATAGCCTTGATTTACGGTCTAAAATTGAAGAAGCCCGTACTGAACTTAGCTTGCGACTTACGACAGATTCACATTAGTTGGACGCAATATCGATTTTTTTTGCCCAAATGACAAACCAGGCACCTTTTTAGCTCGGAAACTTGCTCCATTGTCTCGTAACTTTATGGTCCCTAAGCTAAGGCTAGCTTATGGTAATCTCACGCAGCACCCTAAAGAGGTTCTCAATAGTTTATTTTCAGTCTACTCCTCCCAGAATAAATCTCCACCACAGCTAGATAAAGTGAAAGCTGATGCTTTATTTCAGGATATACTTGCCTGTATTAAAAGACCCCCACAGAGATAATACGGAGGCCCTTATATCGACTCAGGAAGTTTTGGCTGCGATTAAATCCCTCAAATCTGCGGTTTATCCCCAGAACCAGATGCGTTCTCTAATATTTACTATAAAAAAAATTCGGATGTTTTGGCCCCTCACTTGGTCACCCTCTTTAATGCTTTGAGGGATGGTGGTTCTCCTGGACCTGAAGCCCTCAGGGCGTACATTTCGATGATCCCAAAACCAGGTAAAGACCCCACTTCTTGTCAAAATTATAGGCCATTATCACTAATTAATTTCGACATGAAGATTCTCACTAAAATCTTGGCCACAAGACTCAATGCCTTCCTAGAACAATACATTCACCCTGATCAGGTGGGTTTTGTACCGAACAGATAAGCGGCTGATCAGACTAGAAGGATCAAATATTATATCCCTTGTGCGTTCACATTGGGATGGATTGCGGAAAGCTGGAGCATTGTGCCTGTGGCTGGAACTGCGTAAGGCTTTAGATTCCCTGACCTGGGACTACTTATTTTTTGTCCTAAGGGTTGGGGGTTTGGCGATAAATGTATTACCCTTTTGAGAAGTCTATATTTGACTCCATCTGCCCAGGTAA
The DNA here is from genome assembly GCF_050947455.1 of Rhinoderma darwinii. Lineage (NCBI taxonomy): Eukaryota > Metazoa > Chordata > Amphibia > Anura > Rhinodermatidae > Rhinoderma > Rhinoderma darwinii. Next base: position 830,793 of record NC_134695.1, read on the forward strand.
TGATGAAGGGATTTTTCTCAGGCCGTATATCCATAGCCCTGGGGATGGGACAGGGGTGGTCTCTCTCCCCTATCCTTTTTGTCTTTGCAATTGAGCCCCTGGCCCACCTGATCAGGATGAATAAAGACATAAAGGGAGTTGAGGTTAGCGGGTCAGACACATAAATGTGCACTATATGCAGACGACATCTTGTTGGTATTGTCGTCCCCCCTTACATCCCTCCCGAATCTTTACCACGTCGTAGATTTTCCCAAATCTCAGAAATGAAAGTCAACCATGATAAGTCTGAGGTTTTGAACATGAGCATTCCATGGCCAAGTTGATACAATTGAAATTTGAGCTGAGATGGAATGAAGACAAAATCTCCTATCTCCTTGCTATTCCACCCTCTTTCGCACAAATTTCCTCCCTCTCAAACAAAAATTGAATACAGACCTGTTGCACTGGGCTTCATTGCCTCTTTCCTGGTTCGGTAGGATTGCAGCTATTAAAATGACGGTTCTTCCCAGAATCTTCTTCTGCACTTTACCAATACATGTCCCTGCCCCCTATTTAAAAGATCTTCAAAGGCTTATATTGACCTTCGTTTGCTGTTCTAAACGATGTAGAGTCCTACAAAGTACTCTATATGCTCCTGAAGTCTCGGGGGGTTTGGGTTTACCGAACCTCACTAAATACTACTATTCTGCTCACCTGACACACCTGCAGCCAGATTATTTGCTAATTCTATTTTTGCTCCTGGAATCAGCGTTTCAATTGTGGCTGGATAAAAATCTATACCGAATTGGACACTTCTGTGATAGGCTAGGCGTAAAACCCTGTAATTTTTATCAGTCTATCTACCACATGCCGGACTCTGAGATTTTCGCTTTCACCAGATTCACCATTTTATGTCCTCATTTAAACCTACTTCGGTTCTGCAGAGTACTTCAGTATTTGAGAATTTATGCTTGAATAATTCTAGTGGTCATCATCTCTTGTCTAATATTTTCTCATTTTTGGTTTCTCCATCGGGCAAACTCCATCGGGCAAACTGTCATATATGTCTATGATCCAGGAGATAGGGGGATAAAAAATGGAATATCCGAGGGTGCAGCTGTACTGAAAATTACTTTTATTTGTACAACAACAACAACGTGTTTCAAGGCCGTACCGGCCTCTTCGTCAGGTTAGGTACAAGTGTTAGGTCTATTCATGATGACTGTGCATTTATAGCTGGCCTAGAGATCACTACCGGGTTAGGTCATAGGTCAGAAGGTCAATTGTGTGAGCAAGGTACGGCAGTGAGGTATAAAAATTATTCATTTAAAAACAACAGTTTTTCGTTCATATTAAAGGTATATAAAAGATAAGGATCGTAGGTTAAAATATGGATAAGCATTTTTTACAGAATAATAATATAAAAATAATAATGGATAAAACAATGGTTAGAAAACATTAATGAGAATATGTATAAAAAGATACAAAAATCCATAAATACATTTCAAGTGGAATGTCTCCGCAGTGTGTTTTTATTTGTTAGTGATAGTATGAAGTTTTTTATTATTATTTTGTACTTTCAGTTAAAACATCGTTCATTCCAAGCTGTCAGTGGTGTGTGTCATCGTCATGGTGATATGACGCTCCTAGGTGTGAGTCATATGAGCAAGGTGCGGTAATGAAGTGTGTGAGTTGTTCCCTATCAGAGAACAGACCCGTTTTACGTTAATATTCAAAATTATGCGAAAAGATAGAAATAATTTTTGATTTTTAAGAATAAGCATCCTAAACATAATCATGGAAGAATTGATTTAGAAACATGTAAAAATATATACAATATATATATATACAAAAAATATATACAAAAATATATACAAAAGTCTATTAGAAATGGAGTATCTTTGAAGTGTGTATTTATTCACTGGGGGTGGTATGGGGTTTGTTTATTTCTTTATTTTTTGTTTATGTGTACTTAAAATGTTTGGTACTTATACTTTAGAGTCTCGTTCTTTCAGAGCTGTCAGTGGTGTGTGTAGTTGTCATGGTGATGTGACGCTCCTGGGTATGAGTCATCTATGCAGAGAGTGCTGCTGCCGACTCAGAGAAAGGAGCCGTGCAGTTCGAGGATGACTAATCGGAACAAGAATACACAGCAGCCACGGGTGAGAGAATTGCCTGTATTATAGCTCACAGATGTTAGTATATTCGTTTGTATATAGGATGATTCCTATATGTGTTGCTCTTAGGATTGTAAAATAAAAAATAAATAAATAAAAAAATACAAAAAAAGGGGTTACATAATGGTCTCTGTTACTTCATTGAGACCTGTTGGTTTTAATGTCTTGAGTTTATACATCCAGAAGATTTCTCTTCTGCAAAGAATATTATAACGGTCTTTTTGGTTTTCTTTGATGTGATCGATCGGGGTGATAGTGAAGCAGTTAAAATCACTATCATGTACTAGTGTGCAATGTCTGGATATACTGTGAAGTAAAAATTTATTTTTGCAATTGGATCTATGTTTGTTTAATCGACAGTGTAAGGGTTGGATTGTTCTTCCCACGTACTGAACTCCACATTTGCAGTTTATGAGATAAATCACGAATTTTGACTGGCAGTTTAAGTTTTCATTGATGTTAAATACTTTTCCTGTTTGTTGAGACCGGAATGTATGTGTTTTATCAGTAATCGATTGACAGCAAAGGCACCTAGTTGTTCCGCATTTAAAACTGCCTATTTCAGATGATTGATTCTGTTGTTGTATTTTCCGTTTAGAATTGTCTTTTATTCCTGAGAGGTTCACTCTACTTGGGGCTAGGATGTTTTTAATAGTTCTCGCTCTTCTGAAAGTAGTTGTAGCTTTTGCTGGTAGAATTTTCTGGAGAAAGGGATCAGTTTGGAGTACATGCCAGTGTTTGTTGAGAATGTCTCCTATTTTTTTGTATGATGTATTGTATTGTGTGATGAAATTAAAACCAAAATTCATAGTTGTTTTACTATGTCCTTGTGTGGTTATTTGGTCACTAGTAGATGGTTGTGGAAGACAGTCCTCTTGGTTGAGAATTTCAGTTTTTTTATAGGCATCAGTTAAAAGTGTCTTTGGATAGCCTTTCTCCTTAAAGCGTTTGTATAATATTCGACTCTGTTTTTTAAAATCTGTTTTAAGTGCACAATTTTTTCTTAATCTCTTGTATTGGCTATAAGGGATGTTCTTGAGCCATTTAGGGTGGTGTCCGCTGTTAAAATTCAGGTAGCTATTAGTATCCACTTTCTTAAAGTGGGTACATGTGATAAAATTATTCCCTGATGCAATTATTGATAAATCTAGAAAATCTATCTCTTTTTCTTGTATGTTGGATGTGAATGTGATACCCCAATTATTATCGTTAAGGGAGTGACAGAAGTTTTTGGCACTTGTTTGGTCACCATTCCATATGATAAAGAGGTCGTCTATGTATCTTTTGTATAATAAAATGTGATCCATAGCCCAGGGATGTTTCCAAATAAAATGATCTTCGAAAGCACCCATGAAAATGTTGGCATAGCTTGGTGCTACCCTAGTACCCATTGCCGTGCCCTTCACCTGGTGATATATAGTTTAGTCAAAGGAGAATACGTTGTTTTTAAGGATGAATTCCATACTTCTACAAAAGAAATGGATTTGAGGTGGTTGAAGTTCGATGTCCCTTTCTAGGGTGTTTCTAAGGTTTTTGAGACCTAGAGAGTGTTCAATGTTGCTGTACAAAGCACTTACATCTAGGGTGATGAGTAAATTGTTTTTAGAAGGTATCAGGCGGAGTTCACTAATAAGCTGAGTGGAGTCTTTTAGATAACTTGGTAAAGTTACTACATATTTTTGAAAGCACACTTCTAGGTAGTGGGACAGGTGACAGGTGGGTGATTGCATTCCAGAAATAATTGGTCTGCCTGGGGGATTTTTGGGGTCTTTGTGAATTTTAGGTAGGTGATAGTAGAATGGTAGATTGATATTTCTAGGTGTGAGGTAGTTCTTTTCATTTTTGTTTAGGATTTTATCTGTGAACGCTTGGTCTATCATCAATTTTAGACGTTTAGTAATGTCTTCAATGGGGTTATAATCAAGGTTGTTATAATAATTAGTGTCAGATAAGATTTTTAATGCTTCAGAATAATAGTCTAGTGTGTTCTGGATCACTGTCCCTCCACCTTTGTCAGCAGATCTTATTACAATCAAATTGTTTTCTTTGAGGTTTTTTAGGGCTCGTTTTTCATTTGAGGTAAGGTTATTTTTATACGGAAATTTGTGTTGTTCGAGATTTTCCAAATCTCTGCAAACTAAATGCTGAAAGGTGTTAATGAAATTGCCCTGGTTGGCTATGGGATAAAATTTCGATGGGGGTTTTAGATTAGTATGTTTAAAAATTACAGGTGTTTCATTTTGTGAATCCACCTCAGTAGCTGTATCGACGTTATTTTTTGTGTTATCAGCTTTATGAGTTGTCAGTTGGAAGTGTCTTTGGAGAGTGAGCTTTCTAGTAAAACGGTGTAAGTCGATAAATAAATTAAAACCATTTGTTCCAGTGGTTGGACAGAAAGAGAGTCCTTTGTTAAGAAGAGATATTTCTGTTTCATCTAAAATGTGGTCAGAGAGGTTAAAAATGGACATATATGGTATCGTGGAAGTTAGTTTTGTTCTCTTTTTCTTTTTGCCTCCCCGGGTTCCTCTATAACGTTTTTTCGTTTTTTTGGGCGGAAAAAATAGTTTATGGTAGGGGATTGGAGACTGGGGTGATTTCTAAAAAAGAAGAAGGAGCCAGTGGCGGATCCCCATATGGTTGTTTCGGGCGGTCGCCCGGGGCCCAAGGCTTGCAGGGGGGCCCATAGCTTCCCACACCGCACACAAGTGAAACAAAACTCTCCAGGGCTGCTGCTGCCGGCCGCATTCTAGAGGCGGGGGGAATGTGCAGGGGGAGTCAATTGCGGCCAGGGAACAGGGGCACAGCACATCAGCTGTAAAGAGCAGACTGTCAGAGATTGTGATGGGCAGGTGCTGGAGTCTCCCTGACAGTCTGCTCCTCTGTGCTGCTGTGCACTGTCCCTCCTGTCTAAACCTCCAGCAGCTGCCTGATAACGGCAAAACTGAAACTAGAGGGTGAAGGACCTGTGGTGACGTCACAGTCACATGATTAAGGTCCTGGAGGCTGCCAGAGACAAGCACCGCAGAGGAAGAGACTGGTAAGTGTGTGTGTGTTAGTTAATGTAAGTCTATATAGTGTGTGCTGTGTATATAGTGTCTATAATGTAAGTCTATGTAGTGTGTGTGTGTGTGTGTGTGTGTCATAATGTAAGTCTATATAGTGTGTGCTGTGTATATAGTGTGTGCTGTGTATATAGTGTGTGCTGTGTATATAGTGTGTGCTGTGTATATAGTGTCTATAATGTAAGTCTATGTAGTGTGTGTGTGTGTGTCAATGTAAGTCTATATAGTGTGTGCTGTGTATATAGTGTGTGCTGTGTATATAGTGTCTAATGTAAGTCTATGTAGTGTGTGTGTGTGTGTGTGTGTGTGTGTGTGTGTCATAATGTAAGTCTATATAGTGTGTGCTGTGTATATAGTGTGTGCTGTGTATATAGTGTCTATAATGTAAGTCTATGTAGTGTGTGTGTGTTTATGTGTGTCATAATGTACGTCTATATAGTGTGTGCTGTGTATATAGTGTGTGCTGTGTATATAGTGTGTGCTGTGTATATAGTGTGTGCTGTGTTTATAGTGTCTATAATGTAAGTCTATATAGTGTGTGTGGTTTGAATATATAGTGTTTGGTGTTAGTGTGAATTGTATATAGGGTGTTTAATCTCACATTTTTTGTGTGCAAAATAATTTCCCACCCATAGAGCCCTCTGCAGTAAGTCAGATGCTCAGAACCCCCCCTGCAGTATAATCTCCCCCATGGAGCCCTCAGTAGTTATTATACTGCAGGGGGGGGGGGGTCAGAGCGTTTGATTGACTGTTCAGGGTTCTATAGGGGAATAACTCCTTCCCCCCCCCCAAGAGCCATAAGGGCGGATTTACACGAACGTGTAATTTGTCCGTGCAACGCGCGTGCTTTTCACGCGCCTCGCACGGACCTATGCAAGTATATGGGGCAGTGCAGACTGTCAGTGATTTTTGCGCAGCGTGAGTCTGCTGCGTAAAACTGACGACATGTCCTATATTTCTGCGTTTTTTGCGCATCACGCACCCATTGAAGTCAATGGGTGCGTGAAAATCACGCATGCCACACGGAGGCACCTCCGTGGGACGTGCGTGATTTGCTCAACAGCAGTATAACTATGATTGCAAACAGAAAAGCACCAGGTGCTACAAACATACAAACAGAGTGTCATAATGATGGCGGCTGCGCGAAAGGCACGCAGCCGCGCATCATATGGTGATGACACACGGAGCTGTTAAGTGTTTTTTGCGCACGCAAAACGCCGCATTTTTTGCGTGCGCAAAACGCACACGCTAGTGTAAATCCGCCCTAAGTGTCAGACACTTAGACCCTCCCATAGGGCACTCAGCAGTCAGTCAGATGCACTGGGGAGGGGTGTCTGACTGCTTAAAGGGTAACTAACGAAACTTTTTAAAAAAAATTACATGTCATAGTGACATGTCAAATGTTCTAATCGGTGGGGGTCCGGGCACTGAGACCCCACCAATCGCTGAAACAAAGTGGCAGAAGCGCTCAGGTGAGTGAGGAGCCACTTTGTTTCTGATCGTCTTTCCTCTGATAGCCGAGCATGCGGTCTATGGGCACAACAGAAAGTCTATGAGTCCGTACACCGCGACGAGGAAAGACAATCAGAAATTAAGTGGAACAGCGCTCACCCGGGCACTCCCGCTACTTTGTTTTAGTGATCGGTGGTGGTCTCAATGCTGGGACCCCCATCAATCAAAACTTCTGACATATCACTCTCACTATGACACGCCAAATGTTTTTTAAAAGTTTAGTTACCTCTTGGGGACTGAATTTATTGGTTTGAGTTAATGTATGGGCCTGGGTCTTAATTTGCTTAGGGGTCTGGGGTATAAGACAATTTATGGTGTTTATGTCTGAATTTTTATGTTGCTATAGACGCTGAAAATGGCTACAGAATCAAGGGGAAAAGATTTCTCATCAGAAAACTCTGCAGTCATCAGGAGAAGTCGCCATAGCGGTCTGTGTCAGATGAAGAAGAAAAGAGAACGACCTATCAGTGAAGACATCACCTGTGAGTCATTGCATTTATCTGTCACCTCTCCTGACATGTCTGTTATCGGAAATCCTTGTATTCCACATAAAGTCTTTGTGTACCCAGGACTAATAGACACATGCGTGTTACCATTCCCCTTGTCAGGAGGATGTGTCCCTACACAGTGTGATACTGTCAGCGATGGTTGAAGACTGTCAGTGTGTAGGGACACAGCCCTTTAACAAGGGGAATCGTAGCACTCATTTGTCAATGCTCACACAGAAAGGTGGTGTTTAATATAGACATGACGTGGCAGGGCGGTGGTGGACAAGGGGGCCCAAGCTTGTGGAACAGCCCAGGGCCCATGGTTTACTTAATCCGCCACTGGAAGGAGCATTTCCTAATGAAGCAATATTTTCTACACCAGAGGAAGAGGCTACTTCCTCTGGAATTGCGGTACATATGGCAGGGGTTAAAAATGGAACAGACATATTGGAACCAACTTTCGTATTATCAGTCGTGGTCATGATACTTGGGGATAAAGGTAGATCCAGAACAAATGCTCGTTCATTGACAAGCGTACTGTTATCGGATTCCGTGTTGTTATCAGATTCCATATTAGCAACTGTATTAGTGGATAAATCATTCGATGTGTTGTGTATTGTTAAAATAGATAGGTCTAGGGAGTCAGTTGGTGAGGATATGGCTGCCTGTTCACTTATTGTGTTAGATTTCTGGATGGGGGTGGAATTGGTGTTTGTTTTTTGCGTTTCTAAAATAGTAGCGTTCATTACCTGTTTTGCCGTTTTATTTGATTTAATGTATTTGCTGTTTAAGAAAAGTCTATTTGATTTGTTATGTGCCATTCTGTGATCTTCATTTGTTTTTGATGAATGTATTGGCATTAGCCGTTGTTGGATGTTTTTTGGGGTGTCAACTCGTTTAAGATGATGTTGTGGTATTGGTTTATTCCAGGTTCTAATCTGGTTTGATAGATAGTCTAATCTGTCTCGGGTTAGTTTGATTGCTTTTCTCTCAATTAGGTCTTGCTCAAGTCGGAAGATCCGATTGGTAATGTTGTGATTAATGATGTGAAAATCATGGTGTAAAGAAAAAGGTTTGAGTAGCTCTATGATCGTTTCTATTTTACATGTTAATGTCTCACACATGTGTTGTCTTTTGGTGAGCAATCTACTCATCATCCCCCTTGTGCATTCCTCCATGTAGTTCTCCCAATCAGAGGAAAAGGTTGTATCATTTTTAAAGGTAGATGAAAAGGGCATGCGTAAGCCCCTCGGGGATATTTTTTCGGTCAGGTAAATAGTTAAGAAGATAACATCAATGTGATGTTGCATTTCGATTTTGGAAAAGTCTTCCAGATCTTTAAATAAAGCGGTCATGGAGTCTGTGTCCTCATCGTTGAAAATAGGGACAGGTACATGAAAGGGTAAATTGAACAAAGTACTTGCAGTTAACTTTTGAACCAGTTGGTCTCTGGATTCTTTCCTGTGTACAAAATGGTCCATTTTGAAGCGCTTCCCGATGTCCTGGGGTAGTCGTGAGTGTCTGAAGAGGTAGAAGGAAACCTTCAAAGTATTGTTCAGGAACTATTCTGCTGCTTTGTTGAGAACCTATTCAGGTCCAAATTGTGGGTCTCCAAGGAAAGAGGAGTCCACATAAAATTATCACGCTATTGGGAAAAAGGGAACAAAGCGCACATAGTGCATGAGCCTGTAAAATATGAGAACAATAGGATAAAGGTGGTCAATTATGCTGACCTGATGTTGAGACAGTTGCAGCCCAAATTCCGGTTCGTAGATTGATAAAAATCCACTATGTAGATCCAGGAGATAGGGGGATAAAAAATGGAATATCCGAGGGCGCAGCTGTACTGAAAATTACTTTTATTTGTACAACAACAACAATGTGTTTCAAGGCCGTACCGGCCTCTTCGTCAGGTTAGGTACAAGTGTTAGGTCTATTCATGATGACTGTGCATTTATAGCTGGCCTAGAGATCACTACCGGGTTAGGTCATAGGTCAGAAGGTCAATTGTGTGAGCAAGGTACGGCAGTGAGGTATAAAAATTATTCATTTAAAAACAACAGTTTTTCGTTCATATTAAAGGTATATAAAAGATAAGGATCGTAGGTTAAAATATGGATAAGCATTTTTTACAGAATAATAATATAAAAATAATAATGGATAAAACAATGGTTAGAAAACATTAATGAGAATATGTATAAAAAGATACAAAAATCCATAAATACATTTCAAGTGGAATGCCTCCGCAGTGTGTTTTTATTTGTTAGTGATAGTATGAAGTTTTTTATTATTATTTTGTACTTTCAGTTAAAACATCGTTCATTCCAAGCTGTCAGTGGTGTGTGTCATCGTCATGGTAATATGACGCTCCTAGGTGTGAGTCATATGACCAAGGTGCGGTGAAGTGTGTGAGTTGTTCCATATCAGAGAACAGACCCGTTTTACGTTAATATTCAAAATTATGCGAAAAGATAGAAATAATTTTAAATTTTTAAGAATAAGCATCCTAAACATAATCATGGAAGAATTGATTTAGAAACAAAATATATATACAAAAAATATATACAAAAATATATACAAAAGTCTATTAGAAATGGAGTATCTTTGAAGTGTGTATTTATTCACTGGGGGTGGTATGGGGTTTGTTTATTTCTTTATTTTTTGTTTATGTGTACTTCAAATGTTTGGTACTTATACTTTAGAGTCTCGTTCTTTCAGAGCTGTCAGTGGTGTGTGTAGTTGTCATGGTGATGTGACGCTCCTGGGTATGAGTCATCTATGCAGAGAGTGCTGCTGCCGACTCAGAGAAAGGAGCCGTGCAGTTCGAGGACGACTAATCGGAACAAGAATACACAGCAGCCACGGGTGAGAGAATTGCCTGTATTATTATATATATATATATATAATATATTATTATTCTGTAAAAAATGCTTATCCATATTTTAACCTACGATCCTTATCTTTTATATACCTTTAATATGAACGAAAAACTGTTGTTTTTAAATGAATAATTTTTATACCTCACTGCCGTACCTTGCTCACACAATTGACCTTCTGACCTATGACCTAACCCGGTAGTGATCTCTAGGCCAGCTATAAATGCACAGTCATCATGAATAGACCTAACACTTGTACCTAACCTGACGAAGAGGCCGGTACGGCCTTGAAACACGTTGTTGTTGTTGTTGTTGTACAAATAAAAGCAATTTTCAGTACAGCTGCGCCCTCGGATATTCCATTTTTTATCCCCCTATCTCCTGGATCTACATAGTGGATTTTTATCAATCTTCGAACCGGAATTTGGGCTGCAACTGTCTCAACCTAAGTATAACTTGGACACGCATCATGGGATGTTATGCTCCTAGCATAACAACATCAGGTCAGCATAATTGACCACCTTTATCCTATTGTTCTCATATTTTACAGGCTCATGCACTATGAGCGCTTTGTTCCCTTTTTCCCTATAGCGTGATATATGTCTATGAGGGAGAAGGATTTATACACATCCTTTACTGTTAGGGAATGGCAAGATATGGCAGAACGTACTGCGAAGATTTCCATTAACGCTTCGCTGGTCGAAGCCAATTATAAAGTATTTTTACGATGGTACTTAGTTCCCTCTAGACTCACCAAGATGTTCCCTTTGTCCTCATCTTCTTGCTTCAGATACTGTTAATGTGTGGGAGACCCTCTGCATATATGGTGGGGTTGCCCGAGGGTACGTGATTCTGGCGACTAATCTTTAATATGTTATATTCTATAACTCAGATTAACTTCAAACTGTCCCCGTTACATGCATTACTTAATGAGACCGTCCCTGGATTATCTAAGGCCTCTCATAAATTATCCGTTCTTTTCCTGGCAGCCAAAATTGCTATAGCTACATCTTGGAAAAGTCCTGTGATTCCTCTTCATCTGGTTAAGACTAAACAGAATTGGATTATGGTCAATGACCGTTTACACAGTTTGGTCTCAGATAAGGAAGAGCTCTTCCTTGAGGTTAGGCAGCCATGGCTCAGATATCTTGGGACGATCTCTTAGGTTCATTTTGCATGGAAAACACTTGACCCTCATTCTCCTACCTTTCCCCCCTCTTTTCCCTCTTTCTATCCCTCCCTTTTATTCCTTCTGTCTTCGTTTTGACATGTGGCAAAATTTGGTATATATTTATTTGTCTGTTTGTCTGATTAAATCTATGGGGATTGCCCCTGGCTGCTACTTGCATTGTTTGATGTACAGTTTACCTTTTCTTGAAAACCTTCAATAAAAATAATTGAAACAGAAGAACTACCCCTAACGTCTGACGTAGAAAGACTATACACCAGTCGTTAAGGGGTTAATAACCTATTATTCACCTGTTTTATACCTAGACAATGTTACCTGAATGTCAGGGGTCACATGATGTGGGTCCAGGGCCGGCCTTAGGATAGATGGCGCCCCGTGCAAAATAATTTTTCGGCGCCCCGCCACATCATAAACAAAATATAATCCCCACACAGTATAATGCCCTATAAAGTGCCCCCACACAGCATAATGCCCCTATAGTACTTTTGCTATATTTACAATATATATATATATATACAATATAATAATATTTACTAATATAATATATTATAACCTCTTCAAGGACACAGTATTTTGTCCTCTAATTGTGCCCACACAGTATTATGGCCCATAAGTGCCACACACATTATATTGCCCCCTTTAGTACCCATACACAGTATAATGTCCGCTCAGTGGCCCCCACACAGTATAATGCCCCCCTCCCCTGGCTGCCACACAGCCCCCCCTGTGGATTGTGCCATACAGCTTCCCTGTAGACAGTACCATAATCCCCCACCTCCTCTTTGTAGATCGTGCCATAGAGACTCCCACCTTCCCATTGTGGACAGGGCTCCCAAACAAACAAAAAAATTGTCCTCACCTAGGCCCCGTTCCCACGATGAACAGAGCTGCTCCACAAAGGGATCCTTGCATAGGCCGGCATAATCCTGTAGCCTTGTACAGAGTTTCCCAACCTTTTCGGACTCGAGGCACCACTGGAAAAATAAAATTTCCTCAGGGCACCCCTACCAATAATTGTTTCGAGAAAGACAGAAAACGGCCAAAAACAAGCACTACACTAAAAGGGTATGTTCACACAGCGTTTTTCGTAAGGCAAAAAATATATACTTTAAAGTTTCTCCAGGAATTTTGGAACAGGTTGTGAATTGACAGTGCTGTTTCATCTTTTTTTTTTTTGGCATTTTTTTAAGCCGTTGAAACTAATGCAAAAAACGCAGGCAAAAAAGCACTCAAAACGAGCGCCACAGGTATTTTCTGCCTCCTATTAATTTCAATTGGAGCTCAGAGGTGGAAGCCTCCCACTCTCAGTAAAATAACCATAAACCCGCCACCCGCAGTAAAATGACCATCAGCCCCCACTCACAGTAAAATGACCATCAGTCCCCCACTTACAGTAAAATGACCATCACCCCAGCACTCAGTAAAATGACCCTCAGCCCGCCACTCACAGATTCCGCCTGTAGATAGTGCCACACAGCCCCCTTGTAGACAGTGCCACACAGCCCCCCTGTAGATAGTGCCACACAGTCCCTGGTAAGTAGTGCCACACAGCCCACAGCCCCCTTTTAGATAGTATCCCCCCTTCCTGTGCCACTGTAGCTCCCTGAAGGAACGGAGTCCCCCTGTGGCCAGGGATTCCGCTCCAGGAGTGCTCTGCTTGATGTCTCTGTCAATATATGGACAGTAACATCAGGGGCAACTCCTGAAGAGGAATCCCCATCCACATCGTTGCCGACGCTGTGACTGGAGATTCCACTCCAGGAGAAGCCCCTGTCATCTGTGTCCATTTATGGACAGTGACGTCAAGGGCTTCTCCTGGAGTGGAATCCCCGGTCACAGTCGGCAATGCTGTGGACGGGGATTCCGCTGCAGGAGTTGCCCCTGATGTCACTGTCCATATATGGACAGAGACATCAAGCTCAACATCCAGGAGCGGAATCCCCTGCCACACGGGGATTCCGCTCCTTCAGGGAGCTACAGTGGTGCTAGTAGATAGCAGAGCAGGAAGATACCTCCCTGCTCTGCTATAGTGGCGTCAATACTGCTGTAGCGCATCACCGGGGCGCATCACCCCTGTTGGAGTGATGCGCCCTGTGCAATGGCACAGGTCGCACACCCCTATGGCCGGCCCTGTGTGGGTCACATGACTGCTGCTATATTTAGTCCATTCAGTTATCCAAAGATATGTGATCTAAATTTTAAATACATGTATATTAGAAATCTGTATTTCCTATTATATAATTTAATTAATAAAACAAATTAAAAGTGGACAACCCCTTTAAGTTTGAAATAAGTCATCAATCAGGGAAGAAGCAGGTAGATGTAAAAGATGTCTTAGGAAGGACAAGCTTCCTCTTAAGGTGGGAGGAATGTGAATAAGTAAAAGGTTGTGCTTCATGTTTGAAGCTGGTTTTATGTTTGTAACCTTTGTTGTGGTAGATGGGTTCCCCAGGTCTGACAAAACTTCTGTGTGAATGCTTCTTATTCCTTGCTTCTCCGATTAGACTGGCCATCTAATACTCTATTTATTCTCCCCTTTATGATTTTGTCACCTGGGAACAATGTACCAAAACCCAGGAGAATGCTCACAACAATATGAGCCAATGTGTTAAAATATTTGTATTTCTGTGTAAATATCTCACTTACCTGCACGAGTGCAGCTGCAACAGGATGTGTTCTATGACAGGCCAGCAGCAACTCTAGTGGTTCACGGTAAGGGTATGTGTACACGACCTCTTTTCAGACGTAATGGAGGCGTTTTACGCCTCGAATTACGCCTGAAAAGACGACTCCAATACGTCGGCAAACATCTGCCCATTGCCTGCAATGGGTCTTACGATGTTCTGTGCAGATGAGCTGTCATTTTGTGCGTCGCTGTCAAAACACGGCGCGTAAAATTACGCCCACAGCAAAGAAGTGCAGGGCACTTCTTGGGACGTAATTGGAGCCGTTTTTCATTGACTCCAATGAAAACCAGCTCCAATTATGTCCGTAAAAGATGCCGCAAAAAACGTGTGCACTTGTAAAAACGTCTGAAATTCAGGAGCAGTTTTCTCCTGAAAACAGCACCGTAATTTCAGACGTATTTGGCGTTGTCGTGTGCACATACCCTACGGCTACAGGGAGCTGCACTGAATCGGGCGTGATGCGGCCAACATGGTCCCGGTGCAGCTGTTGGCCACATCACGGACGGTCAATGCTGCTCCATGTGGCCTTACTCTTATGGTGAAACCTGCATAGGTTTATGGGAGTTTTTGCTAGTATAAAAGGTCTCAATTAAACAGCAATCAGGGGTAGATAAGTGTGAAGATTGAAGTTGTGCTGTTAACATGATGAGATTCTGTGGAATTGCAACATCCTGATGTTTAATAAGGATTTTGTTGTGCAAATTATGAACTTTTCTCCATGTAATCATTTTGTGTTTGGAAAGTGTAAAAGATCTGCCAGGCACAGCTTCTATATCTACGCCCATAGGTAATCAGTCTGCACCTGCTTCTATGTCTGTGAGACTGACTCCTTCTTCCACCACTCAGGATGGCAGGCTTAGGAGTGGGAGAGCCTATCGCAGCCTGGCCAGACGGAGCTAGCTCCCGCTATCTGTCTGTCTATACCTGCCTTTCCTGTTCCTCCTTGCTTGTGATTCTTCTTGTTTGGTTTCCTGGCCCTGCTGCAGCTTTACAGAAAGGAGGACTGCTTAAAATAAACTCCTTTTGAATTATTTCTCATCTACCAAGGTCTGTTTGTTCTCTGGAAGATCCCATGCTTCACGATGTTCCCCTCATAGTGCCAGCCACACATCCCATTACCAGTTTCCCCATGCCATGAGGTTCAAGGAAGAGGAAAAAGGGATTATCTCATCACACCTTTTCTTCAGTAAAGCCTGTGTAATGATAAATCATACTAAAAGAATGTGATTGCATTTTTTTGCATTGCAATAAAATCTGTTGCAGAAAATCAGCAGCTAATCTGCCCCAAGTGCATATACCCTAAAAGTATAGTATATTTTTAACTGCATCTTGCTCTTATCTTCTGCATTGCAAGTAAGCCGGTGTCAGAGGGCCCCATGCTAATGCCCAGATCTAACTATACAAGTGTCTGACTATACAAGAACCCACAATAGCGAGTCTTTACTTACTGGACTCCCAAAGATCCACAAGAACCCTAAAATACCACCTGGTCGCCCCATCATCTCAGGGAGAGGAAATATGTGTGACAATACCAGTAAGTATATAGACGCTATTCTAAAACCTCTGGTGGAAACTCTTCCCTCTTATTTGAGGGATTCTGAGGACCTCATTCAGAAATTGGAAGGCATCCATCTTGAACCTGACATGTTGTTAGCCATCTGTGACGTTGAGTCACTGTACACTAATATTAGACATCGGGATGGCTTGAGGGCAACTGCGTATTTTTTACAAATGACCGACATGGATTCTGCCAAGATCCAGTTCATTCTGACCATTTTAGAATTTTTACTAAAGCACAATTTCTTTACCTTTGGTGGTTTCTTCTACCTACAGCTCCAGGGTACGGAAATGGGGGCGGCGTGCGCACCCTCCTATGCCAATCTATTCCTGGGGTTGTGGGAGAGGGATCTATTTTTGTCCGATCGGATGTCATCAGTGAACAGGGTCGTTCTTTGGTCCAGGTTCATTGATGACATCTTTCTGATATGGCACGGCACCAAGGAGGAATTTAATTCCTTCATGGTGGAACTCAATGGCAATGAGTATAACATCAAATTAACATGGAGGGTAGAGTATCAGGCGGTGGATTTTCTGGATGTGCTAATTAAGCATGACAGTAATGGGTACATACAGACAGATGTACACAGAAAGGAGACCTCTGTAAACTCGTATTTACATGCATCTTCATCTCACCCTAGACACATGATACGTGCCATACCAACGGGACAATTTCTTCGAATGAAGAGACTTTGTTCTACTGAAGAAGATTTTGAAAAACAAGCAACTATTTTGAGGCAGCGGTTTTCGGACAGAGGATATAATGGAAAGTACATATGGAAAGCGTACCAAAGGGTTCGTAAGACTACCCGATCCAAATTACTCCAACCTACGATCAAGAAGTCTCTACCTGTACAAACTAGGCATGTAACGACCTACCAAGATAGATGGGGGAAATGGTACAATGTTTATCGAAATATTGGCCTATACTGAGAATGGACCCTGTATTATCAGAACTGTTAACTTTGAGACCCGCTGTTGCCTCGAGACGCGCGAGGAACCTCTGCGACATTTTGGTTCACAGCCATCACAACCCACCCAAAGTTAAACCTATTTTTGGTGCAGGCAAACCACGCTGGGGCTGTCGTCCATGTGGATGGTGTATAGCTTGTCCAAATATTACTGAAAGTGAAGAATTCTGGGACTCAACAAGGAAGATCAAATACAGAATCACATGGCCGATCACATGCAACACCAAAGGGGTGATCTATTATGCACAGTGCCCGTGCTCTAGGATTTACATTGGATTGACCACAAGGGAACTCAAGGTGAGAACAAGGGAACATGTAAACACTATCGAGGCCGCTAGAGGAACCAAGCCTGAAATGGTAGAGCTACTTAAAACTTTACCCAGACACTTTTTCCTACACCATGGATGTGATTCAAAGGGTCTACACATTATGGGTATTGATCATGTAGAAATGGGCATAAGGGGTGCATCTTTGATGAAAAGATTGTTACGGTTCGAGGCCCGCTGGATTTGGAAACTAAAAAATATACATCCAATGGGCCTTAATGAGAATATGGGTTTTGCAGCATTTTTATAACTGGTGTCCGGATCTTCCGTGTGGTGTTTTTAGGTGTACTATGATGACATGATGGTTTTTATTATATAGATTATTTTTCTTCTTTTTACACAGTATTTGTAGGTTCATCTGCTGATCCATGAGTCTGTCTAGAGGTTTTCGTGTGTCCAGTATGAATATTTGCTTCAGTACTTTATTTCAGATGGATAGATGAACGTCGCACTTGGTGGCTACCACAATCCTTTTCCCCCTTTGTAATAATTTTTTATTTATTTTTCATCATTTTTTATTTTATATTTATATTAATTTATTCACTGAATATTTATAAATTCACATACATTTCTATATCTTTTGTTTATTTATCACTTTGCCACTCTGTCACCTGCCTACTTGCAATGACCCGCCCTAGGCGACGGGGTACAACTGGGCGGCGGTCCCTATGCTCAGTAAGTGCACGAGACAAACAGACAAGGGTATACAAAGCTAAGGGAAATGGGGCAGTTGCCGACGGCAACACCGTGAACAACAAGAGTGGTGAACGAGCCGAGTCAAACCAGGAGTGAACGAGGTACCAAACGCAGAGCAGGAGAGTAGTCAGTAAGCCAGGGTCAGTATGGAGCAGGATCAAATAGTTAGAAGCTGTAGCTGGGCCAGGAAACCACATAAGAAGAATCACAAGCAAAGGAGGAACAGGAAAGGCAGGTATAAATAGACAGAGGGCGGGAGCTAGCTCCGTCTGGCCAGGCTGCGATAGGCTCTCCCGCTCCTAAGCCTGCCATCCTGAGTGGTGGAAGACGGAGTCAGTCCCAGAGACACAGACTCAGGTGCAGACTGATTACCTATGGGCGTATACACAGAAGTTGTGCCTGGCAGATCCTTTACAGGTATGGTATATACATACTGGTGTCAATCAACAAACAATTAAATATTATTAAGAATGAAATACATAAAAATACTCCATAAAAAACAGTTAGTGTAAAACAACATATATCATAATAAGGAGTGAAAATAGATCATGTG
This sequence comes from Rhinoderma darwinii, assembly GCF_050947455.1. Lineage (NCBI taxonomy): Eukaryota > Metazoa > Chordata > Amphibia > Anura > Rhinodermatidae > Rhinoderma > Rhinoderma darwinii. The sequence continues at coordinate 848,866 of NC_134695.1, forward strand.
TAAATAAGATGGATATTAGACCATATAAAACCTACAAGCAATGGTATCACTAAAGTATCCAATATTCTATCAAGACAAACATCTGTGTTGTGCAAATGTGCATAATAAAAATGATTAGAAATAGTTTAAAACAGTTAAAACCGGGATCACCTCGTGGATTGTCCTCATCACGGAACCGCCATTGAAGGAGCGAAAAAGCGCAACTGCGCCTGCGTATAAAGTTAAGAGGAGTCTCGGGCATCAGAGATATTAACATGACTTCCGCGCTTGCGCACCACATACAGGAATCAGCCGTATTGATCACTTGGTCTCTTTTTGAGACCCGTTTACAGAAACACTCAGCGAATTATATCTTTATGGCACAACTTTATAGGATTTCCTCATTATTCCCATTTTAAAGATGGCCGCGGCTGCATCCTGTATGTGGTGCGCAGGCGCGGAAGTCATGTTGATATCTCTGATGCCCGAGACTCCTCTTAACTTTATACGCAGGCGCAGTTGCGCTTTTTCGCTCCTTCAATGGCGGTTCCGTGATGAAGACAATCCACGAGGTGATCCCGGTTTTAACTGTTTTAAACTATTTCTAATCATTTTTATTATGCACATTTGCACAACACAGATGTTTGTCTTGATAGGATATTGGATACTTTAGTGATACCATTGCTTGTAGGTTTTATATGGTCTAATATCCATCTTATTTACACATGATCTATTTTCACTCCTTATTATGATGTATGTTGTTTTACACTAACTGTTTTTTATGGAGTATTTTTATGAATTTCATTCTTAATAATATTTAATTGTTTGTTGATTGACACCAGTATGTATATACCATACCGTTCACATGTTCATTGCTTGAGAAAGGCTCCAGTGGAAGGAGCTGAAACGTTGCCACTGTTTATGGGACAATAAAAGTACCCTCTTTTTTCACCTCTACCTGAACGGAGTGCTGCCTATTTTTTGTCTTATATATATTTATATATATATATTGTAAAGGATCTGCCAGCCACAGCTTTGGGGTTAACACCCATAGATAATCAGTCTGCACCTGCTTCTATGTCTGTGAGACTGACTCCATCTTCCACCACTCAGGGTGGCAGGCTTAGGAGTGGGAGAACCTATCACAGCCTGGCCAGACGGAGCTAGCTCCCGCCCTCTGTCTATTTATACCTGCCTTTCCTGTTCCTCCTTTGCTTGTGATTCTTCTCGTTTGGTTTCCTGGCCCTGCTGCAGCTTCTTGTACTATTGTCCTTGCTTCATATTGACCCCGGCTTGCTCACTACTCTCCTGCTCTGCGTTTGGCACCTCGTACTCTCCTGGTTTGACTTGGCTTGTTCACTTCTCTTGTTGCTCACGGTGTTGCCGTGGGCAACTGCCCCTTTCTCCCCCTAGCTCTGTGTACCCTTGTCTGTTTGTCTGTTGTGCACTTATTGAGCGTAGGGACCGTACCGTTGCCCAGTTGTACTCCGTCGCCTAGGGCGGGTCATTGCAAGTAGGCAGGGCGGGTAGATTAGGGCTCACTTGTATGTCTCCCCACCCCTGTCATTACATATACATTTATTTATTTTCACACACATTTGTATATACATATATATATTTGTTGTATATTTTTCAGATTTATTATCTGGTAGTATTTATTCATTATTTATTGTTTTATTTACACAATATTTTTCATCATCTATGTGTTTAAATTGGTTATATAAGTGTATGGCATATTAATTATATGAGGTATGTTGCACTTTATTATTATGTGTCACGTTAGATCACTATTATTTTATTGATTTTATGTACCATTTGTGTGGATACATTCTTTATATTTTTTATATTTATTTTTCACATTTATATTTGCATTTGTTTGCATACACTTTTTCTCTATTTTTGTCACATTTGCTTCACGTTATTATTATTGTTACACGGTCTTATATGCACACATAATTATGAAAGAAGGGCAAGGACATTATATGTTCTCCTCCCTTTCTTTTATAGAGCCCTATGATTCTCTCATATATATTTGATTTATTATTGTGTTTTACATATATCTGTTCATGTTAACGCAATCATGGGCCAAAATATATTAGACTGAAATTTGTAATGGGTATGTCAACCGATACCCGCCCTCCAGTGATTTATCCAGTTTCCAAATCATAGGTAATAGATATATATACCTGAGAGAAAAGACGACACAAGAGACCATGCTTGTATGCTCAAAATCCTTCTCTGCGGTTTATTGATCCAAACAAGTATATAAGTATAATGACAGGAAAGGTGTAGGCTTTGGTTTCAGCCAATCATCTACAATATGATAATGACTCTGATTCAGCCAATGAGAATATTTCAATGCATTATAATAATTCTTCACCCTCCAAGCCCCAGGTGGCCTGAACCTTGTCCCATGGGAAGACACACATTTCAGAGACACAAGTTAATTTGTCTCCTTCTTATCTCACTAGAGAATGGAGACTGCAGATAAGTTTAAATCATTTAAAAAGAGGGCTGAATCCCCTTCCCTCATGGTAAACAATGTCATTGTTCATTCGGCCAAGGCTATTTGATCTGCTCCTCACAAGAGTAATAAAACATTCAATTCAAGAACACATAACATAGAATTGCTTCAAGACAGTGAATATTACTTTTTACTTATTAATCTCAAGATGGCTCCTTCAGGCCAAAAGATGGATTCCAACAATCCAAAATGGACGCCTACCATACAAGATGGAGTCCATGCAAAATGTTATCTTTTAAACATATTCTAATCACTTTCACATTTCCCTCCTTTTGTTTATATGAGGACATTTTGCATCCACGCCAGGTACTTAAAGGATGGCTTATCCACCCTTGAGGACTTACCTAACCATTTCACCTCATCCCCTGGTCATTTCAACAAAATTCCTTCCCATAATTGTTTCACTCATAGGGTACACTTGATCAAAAGATCCAGTATGGCGGGTAATCATTTTAACCTTTGCTGCGAAGCATTGCCAAAGTTTTGTCAGGCCTCAAAATATGAGCCTCAGAAGCAAATATAATGCAATACATAATAAACCTGCAGGACACTCTGGAGCAGACCCATTACCCATCCCCCAACACCCTTAAACCAGTTAGAGGGATTGAGCCATGACAACCAATCCGGCCACTCCAGGGTCCAATCATCTTTAGAATTGTCTTTCCTGAAGTCTTCCTTTATTTTCTCTGCTTTATTTACGGTCATACTTATCCTGCATAATGCCAGTAGCGTCTATATAATGGCAACAGGCTGTATCAACTACTTGGCATATGCACATACCCCCTTGGGCAGCATTCAAAACATCAAACACAATCTCTAACCGTGTCCAATCTGTCGGCCACTTTCTCTATATTATGAGCATTTTTTACTGTTAAACCTACTAATATTGGCAATAATCCAAACTTCTCCTCTGCGGTACTTGTATTGGTAATAATTGTGGCACTGTCACTTACTGTCCTAATGGGACTTTTACCCCTGCAGATATAACAGGTCGTGGGCAGCATCTTTCTCAAACCTAAAGACACCCGGGTAACATGACCTCCGGGCTCTCATTGCTGCCATGTACTTCTTACTTATGAGTGACAACAACCAGTGACCTTCACCTCACACCTCCACATAAAACACCTCAAGTTGTTATTTACAGTACCGTGGCATGTTTACACACATTATAATTATAAACCTCAGACCAATTTCATCCTATTACCCTTCAGGTTTGGGTCCCATCAGTTCATTGCCAGTCCTGTACATCATCGTCCTCTTCTTCTTCTGTCTTCTGCTACTTCTGACGGATTCACTCAGGTCTTTGGTCTTTACTTTGAACTTTGCTGATGTCATCAGGACTTGGTTTGGTCCTTCTCATCTGTCAGACACCGTCTCTTTTAGTTTACGTCACCGGGCTGTACTCAGCACCTCATGCTGTGAGCCTGGGGTGAGATCCCACGTAGACGGATTAGTGGGGTTTTATTGTGACCACCACAAACCCTCCGTATCTGTCCTCTTTCTCCGGTAAGTTACTTGTCTGGGCGGCTGCTTAAAATTGTGACACTGCCGTCAGTTCATGACAAACGTGTTATACTGGCTCAGGCTGCAACTGCCGCATCTCAGTGATGGAGTTCATCATATTAAAAGTCTTCTAGTTCATGTTTACTGGCACTTGCTGGGGACCCAACCCTTGTCAATTGTTAGAATAAATTCTCATCTGGTGATAACATCATCCGCATATACTATAACGTTGTTCTAAGTACATACAATAATAATGACAGGCCCTTAAACTACATCAAACAAACACCTTTATGTAAGAAAAACTTCTCTGTTCCACTGGACAGTTACCTAGAAGATATGTAGTTACTGGGCACATTTCATTTGCACTTAGTGTTTACACTTTTCAGCAGGATTTATACCATATTCTGAGCTGATTACTTTTAACAGCTCCTACTCACATAAATATTCACAGATACCATACGTTTTATCTGACGAGTGTCTCAAACCAATTTTTTCCTACTCTGGTTTGTATTGCCTTGGAAGGCCTCTCAAGATCTGTTCTCTTCGTGGGAGGCGGGTATGATAAGGTTGGCACCGGTCTGCCAGGACTGTTGTGTAGGCAAATCAAACAGCTCTAACAGAATTTAGCAGCAACAGCTGTAAAACCTGGGACATACCAATTAGATCTCACCAAATCGATCCTTGCAGTCTTGGGGCATATGTGAGGTCATACCCCATCAATACAAGTGCCATCAAGAATGCCTTGGGTGGTACCGGTTTACCTTCCTTTATCCGTCCACATTCTGTTAGAATCTGGTTTTCACACAACGTCTGCAGTGGGGAAGATAAAAGTTGTGCTTCAGGCCCCCCTGAGAACATGTCTACACATACGAGCACCTTTTCATACACTCTACCTCGGGTAGTTGTATGTTCTGCAGTCGCTGGGACGGGTAATCTGGCCGGGCTGCACTTTTCACAGGTACCTTTGCTGTTTTATCTATGTCATGACGTGCGCACATCATGGAGGCTGCTACAAACCCAGTGGTGGCATTATTGATCCAGGGACAAGCCAATTTACTGATACCTGGCTGTACATACTCTATTTTCCAGGTGTTTCATCTCTTACGCTCTCAATTTGCTTACCCGATGATCCAATAAAGTTCCTACTACCAATGGGCCCATAATTGTGGGCGATGCCAAAAGTGTACCTAGAGTCAGTGTAAATGTCGGCCGCCTTACCTTCTGCCAGGTTACAAGCCTCAGCGAGCACCTCCAGCTCCGCTCCTTGAGATGAACAAGAAGGTGAGAGTGGTTTCTGGATAATTTACCTCGTGCCTCGTATCCTGTCTTGTACATACTGTATATGATCAAGTATTTCTACATTACAAATTTACATTAAAAAAAAAACCATGTCACATATAGATAGAACATCTCAAAGGGGTGGCGTCTTCATTCTCAAAAATAAAAACAAATATTATACACTTCTCCACACTCATATGATAATCCAGAATATTTGTAAATCTCACTTTTATCAGGTTCTGTAAATACTTGATTAATACAAAAACAAATAAAAATTATTCAAATCTTGCATAAAATTAACAATATTCAGATAATTTTCACCTCCTTCCCAACTAAATCTGTAAAGACTCATAGTCTCTTACACAATACCTCATATTGGGTGGAGACTACAGCACAGCATAACCAGTTCCATATTTACCATTCTGGAAGGATCTACACAGAAAAACCTCAACATTTAGGTTACTCTCATACACATTTAATCTGGATTACTCATTGGGGTCTCTTACACATTTTGTAGACCTCCTCATACCAAATTCATTAATTCGAAACAAAATAAAATTGTACCTGATCAGTCCCCTCACTACTCCTCCCTTTTTGGACTCTGCGAAAGTAATGTAGCAGGGTTCAAAACTACATCTCAACATAATAAGGTTGGGCACTCTATCTGTGCGGCACTCGTTTGGCCCCCTATAATACACAATAGCCTGAAACAAAAACGACTTCCTCCTGACAAAACAGCATGTTCTTTTAGATACCTTGCAACCATTTACTTTTAAAACCTCATACATTTTCAAAAATGACATTTAGTCAGCACTATAGCACTTCCTATGCATATGTAAAAACAAAAACAACAACTATAATTTTTTATCCAATAAAACAGAAAATAATATATCTGCTAATATTAATTACTGCAAACCAATAAACTATATGTGGGAGTAGGGAACAGTAGGGGTACATACATCTTCTAGACCCCATGTCTCACAATATCTGTATTTTAATTCATTTGAATTAAGTTCAAAACATCCCAACGTTAAATCTTATCACATCATAACACATAAATATGCAGCGTAACTTTTATCTTTTATGCAGACAAATTCTGACATAATATTTTACACACTCGGTACTTACGGACAACAGCACATGCACAAAGATAAGAAACATTCCTAACCACTACAACCAGCGAGCGGCCTTCTCCTGTCTCACACATATAATCCCCCTTTCCTTCAGACCAATGCTTTTCCTAAAATGACTCCAATTTAACCCTATACACAAAACACTAAAAATGTTACACAGTACTGCTATTAAAAATGAGAACTTACAATATACATCTAAAATCAGTGCAATATTGTAATTACTTGTCTCATCAGTCCATGCTCTATATATAAGCTTACATCAGTCTGCTTTTCAGACTTCACACTGCACATGTTATATCACACACATGTTATATCACACACATGTTACATCACACAGCCCCTCTCCGTCACAATCGATATTTGTCATCATCATCATCATCATCATCATCAATTCCTTATATGCAGCACTCCGGATTCATTTTCTGTCTCTGTCTATTCACAAACAGCCATTTATTAACATCCACCTACATTTTTGAACAATCAACTAATTTGATCACATATCTCATCCTCCCCACTCAGCCATTCACTCTGTGGGCTGTAGTCCGGGGATTTGCTACGTATGTTGGTGATCATTTCTTTAAGGGCCTTGGGTGTGCGCCAATACCAATGTCCTTCACTGTAATTGTGTAGGTAGTTATACTACTACGACACATGTGGGTCATTCTTTGCTTTGAACACAGATTGTTATGTTACAACGGTATTCATTTCCAGCGGTCTCATATTAATACAGACTGACTGACTTGGATGTTATACTACATCAAAAGTCCATACCAGATTATCAAATGCGTGCTAGAAATCAGTCTGTACTGATCCCCACCTTATGCCAGTCTGACAATGCTTACAACTTGTTGTTATTAAGGACGCTTACACACAATATTACAAGCTGGCAGTGTGTGCTAAAAGTGTATCAATTATTATTCAAAACAACATTCAAAGTTTTCCCTATTGCACTGGGTAATGGTATATACACCCTTTATCACACGTCTCACATGCACTTTCATATATATATATTTATTTGACTACTACAATCCTGACAAAGAACCTATTATTACAGAACCCCTTTTAGTTGTTATAGCGTTTTCTTCCCCTGTTTGTCACAATAATCTTTGGCTGTACGTCACACTACGGCGTTTCCCCTGTTGCTCTGCTCTCCAAGTTCTCCATTATCAGGACTTAACCACAGAAGTCCTTGTGGTACTAAAAGTACTACAGGATATTACCTACGAATATCCAACCAACCTTTGTCACCTACAGACAGATTCTGCCACCTACGGACAGATTGTGTCACCTACGGACACATAGTACCACGCCGAGCCAGGCGTCCCCGTCACTCGACTATCGTAGAGCAAGCAGGCAACCGGAAAACATTCCCCTTTGATCTTTAACAGTTTCTACACAACAGCCAAATAATAAATAACATTTTCAACAGACCTATAACAATATACAGTTCATTGTAGGTTCACTACACAGCATTCAGCTTCCTCATCTTACACAGACAGATCTACGCCATGGATTCACACTACTTCTACACCAGTTTCTCTCTTTTTTTTCTTTTTCTTCCATGTCATCAGATTTCACAGGAGGGGGTCACGCACTCACTCCTCACAGCTTCTGTTCTCAATCTTAACAATTTCAATGTTCAATGCCGGCAAAAATTCTCCCATACCATGAACCTCCAAGATTCACACATCTGTACAACAACTCAATATAACGTACGTATCTGCAATCATTCATCACGCTAAAAGCATTCAACATACCTGCTGGATAAACACTGCGTATCAGGAGATGTGACGTCATGACCGCTAATTCCAGCCTCGGCAATGAATGAGTGAACCATGTTTGTAAGAGTAAGCTTCTTACGTACCGGCCGGTTTTTGATATTCACTGATGCAAATGCCGTCAGGCCTCCAGCGACAGCGTATCAGACGAGCAATCTCCCGCGTTTTCGGCACCAAAAACTGTTAACGCAATCATGGGCCAAAATATATTAGACTGAAATTTGTAATGGGTATGTCAACCGATACCCGCCCTCCAGTGATTTATCCAGTTTCCAAATCATAGGTAATAGATATATATATCTGAGAGAAAAGACGACACAAGAGACCATGCTTGTATGCTCAAAATCCTTCTCTGCGGTTTATTGATCCAAACAAGTATATAAGTATAATGACAGGAAAGGTGTAGGCTTTGGTTTCAGCCAATCATCTACAATATGATAATGACTCTGATTCAGCCAATGAGAATATTTCAATGCATTATAATAATTCTTCACCCTCCAAGCCCCAGGTGGCCTGAACCTTGTCCCATGGGAAGACACACATTACAGAGACACAAGTTAATTTGTCTCCTTCTTATCTCACTAGAGAATGGAGACTGCAGATAAGTTAAAATCATTTAAACAGAGGGCTGAATCCCCTTCCCTCATGGTAAACAATGTCATTGTTCATTCGGCCAAGGCTATTTGATCTGCTCCTCACAAGAGTAATAAAACATTCAATTCAAGAACACATAACATAGAATTGCTTCAAGACATTGAATATTACTTTTTACTTATTAATCTCAAGATGGCTCCTTCAGGCCAAAAGATGGATTCCAACAATCCAAAATGGACACCTACCATACAAGATGGAGTCCATGCAAAATGTTATCTTTTAAACATATTCTAATCACTTTCACAGTCCACTATCTAACACAATATTTATATATATATATTGTATATTTTTATACATTATTATTGTATATTTTTTATACTTGTTACATTCAAATTTTTTGTTTTTTATATATATATATATATATATATATATATATATATATAATATATATTTATAATTAACTTCATTATTTATTATTTATTTCTATTATGTATTATTATCATTTTTTATATTTTTCAAATAAGTTTTTTATTAGTTTCATGTGTGTTTTTTTCATGTGCGTTTTTTAGGTGCGTTTTTCATGTAAAAAAAAACAACTTTTTTTTCTTTTTCTTTATTTCATATTGTATGTCTAATACATGTTTCATGCAATTTATGTAATGATATATTGTAATTGGATAGGGAAAGTATAGGGAAAGATTACTCTTATTATTTTATATTATTGTACTGATGCATATGATACTTGTTTCTGTTTGTATATTTTTATTTTTTTTTAAACTCGGTTTATTGTAAAAGAACATACAGAAATCAGTAATAAAACAACAAAAAAAACATTAACATTCCTGCATACAATGAATGCACATTAGAAACGATAATATCACAGTATATATTTATACATTTATACATGAGGGTGAGTATGGCCGGCCTTAGCTATGTGCGACACGTGCGGTCGCACAGGGCGCCGGCCGCCATGCTGCAAGGGGGGCGCCAGTGGGTACGAGCAGAATAGAGGAGAAATGTTCCTCCCTCTGCACTGCTGCGTGAAGTGAGCGCTGATTGGAGGAGCAGCAGGTGCTTCTGTCTGCTCCACCAATCAGCACAGCCTGTACTGCAGTGTCACAGACACTCAGCACCTCACGCAGCTCCTTCCTGCTGTGCTGCTGTCCCAGTGAAGACTCCTCCATGGAGCTCCAGAGTCAGGTAAGAAGAGCAGCAGCTTTAGCTTAATCTATTTCTATTTTTGTGCAGTGTGAGAGAGGGGGCTTTATGTGATGTGTAACAGGATGTTTTTTTTGTTTTTTAAAGATCGATTTTGTGGGGGAGGGGAAACTAGGTTAGAGGTACTTTGAGTGTATTTTTTACAGATCGATTTTGAGGGTGAGGGGATATTGCCCTAAATGCTATAGGAGTGTGGGGGATTCTTTATAAATGTATTTTTTAATGGGGAGGGGGACTTCTGTATAGTTTATTTTGTGGTGTAGGAGCTTATTATGAATCATGGGGGAGGGGAACTTAGCGTTATGTATGGGGAGAAAGGATTCTTTAGGGTACGGCCACACGGAGCGGCCCTCACACTGTCGCAACGCGGCCAACAACTGCACTGGCACTATGTAGGAGCGGCTGTCAAATACCTCGTTAAGGGGTATTCCGGTTACATTCGCATGCGCACTGCCGCTCCATTCATTCTCTATGGGATCGCCGGAGATAGCCGAGTGCAGTGTTCTGCTTTTTCCGGCGCTCCCATAGAGAATGAATAGGAGGTAAGTTGTTGTAATTTGCAAAATCGTGCGGCCATAAAGGGTGTATTAATTCATGGCCGCACGTTAACGCGGGTAAACCGTCCCTTTATCTGCAAAATTGTGCGGCCATGAATTAATATACCCTTTATGGCCGCACGATTTTGCAAATTACAACAACTTACCCCCTATTCATTCTCTATGGGAGCGCCGGAAAAAGCAGAACACTGCACTCGGCTATCTCCGGCGCTCCCATAGAGAATGAATGGAGCGGCAGTGCGCGTGCGAATATAACCGGAATACGTGCGGCCACTAACAGGCTGTTTGACAGCCGCACTGAACATGGTGCCGGCGTGGTTGTGAGCTGCGTTGAAACCGTGTCAGGGCCGCTCTGTGTGGCCTTACCCTTAGGCTGGATTCACACGAGCGTGTGCCTTTTGCGCACGCAAAAAACACGGCGTTTTGCCTGCGCAAAATGCTTTTGACAGCTCCGTGCGGCAGCAGCATATGATGCGCGGCTGTGTGCTTTTCGCGCAGCCGCCATCATTATGACACTCCATTTGGATGTTTGTAAACAGAAAAGCACGTGGTGCTTTTCTGTTTTCATTCATCCTTTTGACAGCTGGTGCGTGTATCACGCTGTTCGCATGGAAGTGCTTCCGTGCGGCATGCGTGGTTTTCACACACCCATTGACTTCAATGGGTGCGTGATGCGCAAAAAACTCTCAAAGAACGGACATGTCATGACTTTTACGCAGCGGACTCACGCAGCATAAAAATCACACACATGTCTGCACGGCCCCATAGACTAATATAGGTCTGTGCCACGCGCATGAAAATCACGCGCGTTGCATGGACGTATATCCCGTTTGTCTAAATAAGCCCTTAGAGATAATATTTGTGGGGGAGAGCAACTTGATTATAAGGGTAGGAACACACAGGGTGGATACGTAAAACCACACAGTGTATACATCCTGAGAACCGCAGGGAATTTCACCTGAAAAACAGCACCAAATTTTGGTGCAGTTTTTTGGGCGGAAAAACAGCAGAAATAAATTTTAAAAAAAGCTAATACTCCCAGCCGTAGTCCCTCTCTCTCTCTGAACGTAGCCCCGCCTCCTGCGATGACGCTGTAGTCCATGTGACCGCTGCAGCCTTTGATTGGCTGCAGCTGTCACATGGGACGCATCGTCATCCCTGGAGGCCGGGCTACACTCAGAACAGAATACGCATCGCTATGACTACGGCCGGGTGTATTACCTTTTTTTTTTCTCATTAGAGATTAACGATAAGCAAAGTTTTTATCATTGATCTTCCCCTTTGTTAACACTGACCAAATATCATTATAATTCGTCAGAAACTGGCGAATCATGATGATAATTGGCTAAACTAAATAGTCCTTTAATGGGGGTATATTCAGGCTTAGTGCCTAGGGCAGCGTGAGTTGTAAATACGGCCCTGCTAAAGACACAGATACTATTCAACACTATAGCAGAGCAGGGAGGTATCTCACTGCTCTGTGATCTACTAGGCTGGTGGTTCCCAACATGAGGTTCCCATGAGAACCCTCCAGGGGTGCCGCGATACTCCTCTGGACAACTGCCACGGATGTGCTTTCTCTCCTCCTCCTCATAGCGCAAAGTATATGTGAGGAGGAGGAGGAGGAGATTTTTTTGCAGAACCCCTGTAGATGGCACCCACCGACTAAATGGACAGAGACGTCAGGGGCTTCTCCTGGAGTTGAATCCCCGGTCACAGCGTCGGCAACGCTGTGGACAGGGATTCCGCTTCAGGAGTTAGTTGCCCGATGTCACTGTTCATATATGGACATCAAGCACTCCGTCAAGGAGCGGAATCCCCAGCCACAGGGAGCTACAGTGGCGCTATCTACAGGAAGGGAGTGCTACCTACAAGGGTGTGTGTGGCACTACCTACAAGGGGGCTGTGCGGCAAGGGGGGGATTTGTGGCACTACTTACTAGGGATGCACACTGCATCGAAACTTCGATACTGTGCATCCCCATATGGTTCGAGCCACACCGGTAAGTATAGTAATACATGATGAATGAGAGCGGGGCTGCGGCTGTGTAATACAGCCATTGCCCCGCTCCTGAGTCCTGACAAGAGCGTGCCGCGAGGATGATGCGATGCGGCCAGCGCTGCACTAATGAGCGGCGGCACTGAAAACAGAACATGGCGGTCGCACTGCAAAACACCCCCATGTTCTGTCTTCAGTGTCTGCGCCGCCGCTCATTAGTGCAGCGCCGGCCGCATTACCTCATGCTAACCGCGCACGCACTTCTGTCAGGAGCGGGGCAATGACTATTACACAGCCGCAGCCCCGCTCTATAACGGCGGAGATCAGAGAAACCGCTCATCTCCGCCGCTATTCTCCTGAATGCTGCGATCAAAACTGACTGCAGCATTCAGGGGAAAGTGAGGAGGGGGATGCCCCTTGGATCGCGTCACAGGGAATTCCTGTGACGCGATTGAGGGCCATACCATATATGGGCAGACAGCCCAGGGTCTATTGAAGGACCCAAGGGCTGTCTTACCATATTTCCTGTTGTTAGGGCATACTTAGGTATGTCCTAACAACTGCCTGTGTACTATCAATACACAGGCTAATGTACTGGCATATAGCTGATATATGCCAGTACATTAAAGTTTAAAAATAAAGTAAAAACATAAAGTAATGTTAAATTTAAAAAAATACACATTCACCTTTTTTTTTACAATAAACCTTAAAATAAGTCTCAATATATAAAATATACACATTCAGTATTGGCGCGGCCGTAATAACCTGCACAACAATTTTTTTGCGTCATTTATGATGCGTACGCTGTAAAAAAAACAAAAAAAAACTGCTTTCACTTATTAATGTGAGGCACGAGGTGCGATGATGAATTTAACCTTCACGTGCCTCACATTAATAGTAATTAACCCCATCATGTACCTCACACATTAACCCATTATGACTGAGAAACATGATGGGGTTAATTACTATTAATGTGAGGCAAATGGAGGTTAAATTCAGCATCACACCTCGCGCCTCACATCAGAAAATGGAAGAACTTTTTTTTATTACTGTTGGCAAAGTATCGTTTTGGTATCGAAATTTCAATACTACACGAAGTATCGGTATCAAAGTCCAAATTCAGGTGTCGTGACATCCCTACTACCTACAAAGGGGCTGTGTGGCATGACCTACAGGGGGCACCTGTGAGTGGGGGGCTGATGGTCATTTTACTGTGAGTGGGGGGCTGATGGTAGTTTTACTGTGAGTGGGGGGCTGATGGTCATTTTACTGTGAGTGGGGGGCTGATGGTCGTTTTACTGTGAGTGGGGGCTGATGGTAGTTTTACTGTGAGTGGGGGGCTGATGGCCATTTTACTGTGAGTGGGGGGCTAATGGTCGTTTTACTGTGAGTGGGGGGCTGATGGTCATTTTACTGTGAGTGGGGGGCTGATGGTCGTTTTACTGTGAGTGGGGGCTGATGTTAGTTTTACTGTGAGTGGGGGCTGATGGTAGTTTTACTGTGAGTGGGGGCTGATGGTAGTTTTACTGTGAGTGGCGGGCTGATGGTCATTTTACTGTGAGTGGACGGGCTGATGGTAGTTTTACTGTGAGTGGACGGGCTGATGGTCGTTTTAGGGTATGTTCACACGGCAGCGTCCATTACGGCTGAAATTACGGAGCTGTTTTCAGGAGAAAACGGCTCCGGAATTTCAGACGTAATGGCATGTGCAGGCGCTTTTCACTGCGTCCATTACGGACGTAATTGGAGCTGTTTTTCTATGGAGTCAAGGGAAAACGGCTCCAATCACGTCTCAAGAAGTGACAGGCTTTTCTTTGATGCGGGCTCAAAAATGAATGGGCAGATGTTTGCCGACGCTTTTGAGACGCATTTTCGGACGTAATTCGGGGCTAAAACGCCCGAATTACATCTGTAAATAGTGTGTGTGAACCCAGCCTTACCGTGAGTGGGGGGCTGATGGTCATTTTACTGTGAGTGGTGGGGGGGGGCTGATGGTCTTCAAGTGGTTTCCACCTCTGACCTCCAATTGAAATTAATAGTAGGAAGAAAATAGCTTTGGCGCTCTTTTGGAGCTTTTTTTGCTGCGTCTTTTGCATTCGCTTCAACGGCTTTAAAAAAAACGCTAAAAAAACCCCATCAAATAACGCTGTCAATTCAAAAGCAGATTTTTTCTGCCTTCCAAAAAATGCTGTGTGAACATACCCTAAGAATGTAGTGCTTAGTTTTAGCTATTTTCTGTCTTTCTCTAAACAATTTTTGGTAGGGGGACCCTGAGGATTTATTTTTTTCCAGGGGTGGCTCAAGTCCGAAAAGGTTGGGAAACTCTGTAACAGGCTACAGAGGCGCCTGCAGCCTATGAGGCGCAGGAACAGGATCCATGCGCAGTCGGCGTGATGACATCTCTGGATCAAGCCGGCCTACGCAAGGATCCTGTCAGGTGGAGGTGGGGGGCAGTATGGCACTGTCTACAAGGGGGAGGTGGGGGCTGTATATCACTTTCTACAAGGGGGCGGTGGGGGGCACTGTGTACAAGAGGGAGGTGGGGCTGTATGACACTACAAAGGGCAGATGGGGGGCTGTATGGCACTACAAGGGGCAGATGGGGGCTGTATGACACTACAAGGGGCAGATGGGGGCTGTATGACACTACAAGGGGCAGATGGGGGCTGTATGGCACTGTTTACAAAGAGGAGGTGGGGGATTATGGCACTGTCTACAGGGAGGCTGTACGGCACAATCTACAGGGGGAACTTTCTACTAGGGGGGCATTATACTCTGTGGAGGACATCATACTGTGTAGGCACAGGGGGCAATATAATGTGTGTGGCACTTAGGGGGCATAACACTGTGTGGGCACAATTAGAGGACAAAATACTGTGTCCTTGGAGGCGTAATAATATATTACATTATTAAATATTATTATTATACTGTGTGTGGGGCACTAAAGGGGCATTACACTGTGTGGGGGCACTATATAGGGCATTATACTGTGGGGAGGAATTATGCTTTTTTATGGGGCATTTTTTATAATGGCGTGGGGCGCCGAAAGATAATTTTGCACGGGGCGCCATCTACCCTAAGGCCGGCCCTGAGGGTGAGTCACAGGAGACTTCAAATATCCACTGCACGCAGACAGGTCAGTGTCCCTTTTATTGTGAACATGCAGTAATTCAGAGTACAGTCATCTACCGAAGCCTTGCTTCAGTATCATAAATAGGAAAGCAAATATCAAATAGCCCACCAGGTTAAAAAAATGTTTAGGAACCAGGGAATCCGCGTATTCTAGGAGATATAGCATTTTGGGCAGCACTATCATTTTAATTAAGTTTATTCTACCTGCAGTCGATATAGGAAGCACCTTCCATATAGCAAATTTATCTCTCAGATATGTCAATAGGGGGTATATATTAAGGTCATATGAAGTGACACTGTCCCTGACTATAAGGACCCCTAAGTATTTAAAACAGGAGACCACCTGCAGGCCTCAAAATCCGTTCCCCACCCACAGTTATCAGGTCTAAGGGGCATAAGAAATGACTTACTCCAATTAATATATAGGCCCGAGAACCGCCCAAACTCTTCCAGTATCATTATTGCTCTAGGTAAGGAGGCGTTTGGATTAGCCATGTACAAAATCATGTCATCATCATAGAGACCGAACCGATCCTCCCGTGGTCCTATGCGTAAACCCTGAAAAGCCTGAAAAGCCTGACGGATGTGAATAGCCAGGGGCTCAACAGCCACTGCGAACAGAAGGGGGGACAGGGGGCATCCCTGCCTCGTGCCTCTATGGAGACGAAAGGAGGGGGACAAAATCCCATTAACCACCACCGATGCTCTGGGATCTTTATATAGGATTTTAATCCATTTAAGGAAGCTCTCTCCAAATCCAAATCTGCGGAGGACCTCAAACAGAAAAGGCCACTCCACTGAATCAAAGGCCTTAGCCGCGTCCAACGAGGCTAACGCCCAATCCTGCTGCTCCCACCACCCTATTTGAGTCACGACTTGAGCTCTGCGGATATTATCCGATGCCGATTTGCCTGGGATAAAACCGGATTGATCCGGGTGGATAATGTCTGTAATAGCGCCACTGATTCTATTAGCTAAGAGTTTGGTTAGAATTTTATAATCCACATTGAGTAGGGATATCGGGCGGTACGATCCGCATTCCTCTGAACATTTCCCTGGTTTCAAAATAACTACTATAGTGGCATCTTTCAGAGAGTCAGGTAGCTCACCACTCTGAAAGGCGCCCTCAAATACATTTAACAACTGGGGTGTTAGAACATCCGCATATTTAATATACACCTCTAGGGGGAGTCCATCCAGACCCGACACCTTCCCTTTTGTCATGGAAGATAAACATTCTTCAATCTCCTGTATCGAGAAAGGGGCCTCTAACTTTACGCTATTCTCCTCTGACAGCACTGGAAATTTTGCTCCCTCTAAATAGGTGTTCAATTCCTCCATAGAGTACTGTGCCTGCGAAGTGTAGAGCTCTCCATAAAAATCTGTGAATCTGTTCAGTATGTCTAACGGCGTAGTAGCCGTACCCTGATTTGGTTGGGAAATACGTAGCACTGGGGGGGGACATGGTATTCTGTTTCGCTATTTGTGCCAACAGCTTACTTGACTGATTACCGTGCTCAAAAAAAGATTGGTTGGAGAAAAATATCCTTCTCGCTGCCTTCTCCTTGACAATACGCAAATATTGTCTACCCGCTGCCAGCCAAGCTTCTCTATTAACCGGGGTTGTGTCCCTTACAAAATTATCTTCTAATTCCCTGCATTGTTGTGCTAAATTCACTTCTTGTCCAGCTGAGGAACGTTTAACATAAGATATAGAGGATCTCAAGCACCCTCTCAGATATGCCTTTAATGTATCCCACACCAATGCACTATTTTGTTCCTGTGAATGCGCCTCTAAAAAGACATCTAGTTGGTCAGGTATTCTGTCATTCTCTGTAAATAATTGCAACCAAAATGGGTGTATTTTAAGAGCTCCCCTCAATCCCTCTGCCCTCTGAGTTAGTTGTAAAAGAATCGGACTATGGTCTGACACCCCCCTGGGCAGATGCTCTATAGAATCCATGTTCGAGAAAATGGCGGGAGATCCAAACACGTAGTCAATGCGTGACAATGCGTTAAACTGAGGGGTATGGCACGTGTACTCCCTTATTCCCGGGTGGCTCACCCTCCATAGATCCAGCCATCCTACCTCCTCTATCAGAGAAGCTAGCGGTGTGGGACTCACGGGGTCCCGGGGGGCAGTCCTGGCGGTAAAACGATCCATCAGAGGGTCTATGGTGAGGTTCAGGTCCCCCCATTAATATAACTCGCGTGTCCTGATAAGTGGAAGCAAAGGAGATGGCCTCGCTAATTATGTTTATTGAGCCCTGTGGCGGTTTGTACATACCAACTATAACATAAGGGATAGAGTTGACATTAACATGAACTAGCACATATCTACCTTCAGCATCTATTCTTGTATGTAAGGCCTCCCAGCGTAGATTTCTATGTACTAACAGTGACACTCCCCGTGACGCTGAGGATCTAGTGGCATGCCGCCCCCATTGAATCCAAGATTTACTCAGCATGTGCACTTTATCTGCTGTAAGATGCGTCTAATGAAGGCAAATAATATGAGGCATGTGTCTCCTTAGTACAGAAAAGATCATGTTTCTCTTACCCGGCGTTCCCATCCCCCTCACATTCCAGGACATAAATTTAAGTATCGTCATATTCCCTTCTATACCATATCTCTATGGGGTAGCCCCAGGACTCAATCATCGAGCAGTAATATTGGGGCCCAGTTCCTATGTCATCATGTAGCAGGCTCAAAAAACAGTATATAACCATAAACCAATAACATTTAACTACGAAGCTCATCAGGAGCATATGAATGCAAAAAGGGGGAAGTTTCCACTGTTGAGGTTGTTGACACAGTGGAATCAAGATAAACGTTAATACCTTACAATGGCTTCACCCCTTGTTAAGCTGTATTTCAGCCATATATTATTCCATGTTCCCTTACTCATAGCTTACATAGATGTGAGGGTAATTAATTCACTTATTGAAACAATAACACTTATACTCCATTGACACATCAATATGTCTGCCCCCCTCCCCTTATCTTCTTCAAGGTTTAGTATACACACATATATTCAATGCAGCATGAATATTCCCAAGAATATAACCCATATTTGTGTATGAACAGATATCAACTGCAGAGGGACCCTTCAATGCACAATACATTCATGTAAACTCACTGTCCCCTGCGTACAAAACATGGTCTCCAAGTCAGCGTCGAGGAGACCGTCCATGTCTGGTGAGCCAGTCGTCTGCCGCCTCCGGGGTAGTAAAAAATACGGATCTCTCTCCATCCACAACTCTCAGTCGCGCGGGATATGCCATAGAATATGGGATCTGACGCTCCCGAAGTCGTCTCTTGACATGCACATACGAGGCCCTCTGTCGTTGTAACTCCGGGGAGAAATCCGGGAAGATGGACACCGTAGTATTCTCCACTCTGATCTCTCCTTTGCGCCTCGCAGCTTGCAGCACCATATCTCGATCCTTGCAATTTAGCAATCTCGCCAACAATGGCCTGGGGTTCGCCCCTGGCGGTGGTGGTTTCGCCGGCACTCTGTGCGCCCTTTCTACCGCAAAAGCCATCGAGAATACCGTATCCGGGAATAGGTCTTTCAGCCATTTCTCCACAAATTCATCTGGCCTGGGTCCTTCTGATCTTTCAGGGAGGCCTATGATCCTCAAATTATTCCTCCTCAGCCGATTCTCCAGATCGTCTGCTTTTTGTCGCCACAGCTCCACTTTCCCCGTCAGGTCTCTCAGCGTGCGCGGGACAGTTGCCGTTACATCCTCCAGGTCCGAGACCCTCGTCTCAACCTGGGTTACCCGGTCCCTCAGATTATGGAGGTCCTGCCTCATCAGACCAACATCCACCTTCACCTCCTCCACTTTTGTTGTAACCGAGGTACGCGTCTCCAGGATCGCCGCCAGGAGTGTCTCCATCACCTGCTTCAGCGTTAACTCGGGGGCCGCAGCCTCCCCTGCAGCGGTAAGTGTGGCATGCTGCCCCTCCTGAACATGTGCTGATAAGGATGTCTCCCCCGGGCGCCATCTTGTCCCGAGTTCCTGGCAAACTCTCTCAATGTTTGTATATTTTTGAATAAACTATTGGTGTGATATAATATATTGTAACACTCCCACGAATCAACTATATACATATATGCTGGTCATGTGTATCAGAGTGGTGTTCGCGCATTCGCACAACACAGGAACGCTTTTGAGCAATCTGGTGTGTCATATGCATGACGCCTGGGGCGTTTCTTTGTCGGTCTCTTACTTTTTGTTTTGCTCCGGATGTGTCACTTCCCTTTCATCAGCTGTGACTGATGAAATTGGTTAGCTGATCACACTTGTGATTGGTGGCTGGTCACATAAATACCTCCCTCAGACTCTCTGGCACCACCCCCAGATGAAGGCTTTCCGCCGAAACGTACGTCGGGTGTGATGCCAGACAGCACAAATCTATGGGTAAGTTGCTTATACTATATTTCCACATATACTTTTTATGTAACCATTTGTTTGGTGCTGACTGCATCTTTGCCTGCAAATGATTACTCAGACCTGGGACTTCTCATATTATCTAGAACACATTACATGTCTCCTGGATTTATATATCTCATACACTATGTAGAGCACTGAATGTGCTTTCATGGTTGCAGTTACTCCAAGCCTTACTCATGATACTTCCAAACACATATATGTTTATTATTATCCAACTATTGACAACTGTCTGGCCTCATCTGCTTCAGTCTCATCAATGGTTTTGACTCTATTTTTAGGTTTTTATTCTGATTGTTATGAGTCACCGCTGACTTCACACGTAGTCATGGGCGTTTTCTATTATATGCCCTCCCCCCATATAATATATTATATATGACCTATTTAGTTTCTTTATAGAGGGGTATTTAGGTTGTCCTTCATATTGGTTAAGTATAATGCCCATATCTGTCTAGTTCATTCCTATGTAGCAATGTAGAGTAGGACAGCCCCGGAGCTATTATCACAATGGATATCTGTTATGATGGGGTAGGGAGACAGACAGGTGAGCCCTAATCTACCCGCCACTCAGTCCCTGCCTACTTGCAACGGCCAGTCCTAGGCGACGGCGTACAACTGGGCGACGGTCCCTATGCTCAATAAGTGCACGACAGACAAACAGACAAGGGTACACAGAAGCTAAGGGAAATGGGGCAGTTGAGCAACAAGAGTAGTGAACGAGCCGAGTCAAACCAGGAGTGTACGAGGTACCAATCGCAGAGCAGGAGCGTAGTCAGTAAAGCCAGGGTCAAAATGAAACAAGGTCAATAATAATAGCAGTAGCACCAGAGCCAGGAAACAGGAAAGAATCACAGGCAAAGGAGGAGCAGGAAATGCAGGCATAAATAGACAGAGGGCGGTAGCTAGCTCCGTCTGGCCAGGCTGTGATAGGCTCTCCCACTCCTTAGCCTCCCAACCTGACTGGTAGAAGATCGTGTCACTCTCTCAGACTTAGGAGCAGATGCAGACTGATTACCCACGGGCGTCGACACAGAAGCTGTGTCTGGCAGATCCTTTACAATATCAATGCGTACTCCACGCAGTGAAGGGAGGGGAAGCAGAGAACGGGGACTGTGTGCATGCAAGACTCCTTTATATAGAGATCGATTGTGGACATAACCATGGGCAACCAAAATGAACACTGTCAATGCTATTGAACTCTAGTCGAGAAACTTGTAATACAGGTATTTTACATAATTCAGTTAATTTGATAATAATATTTCAAAGGGCAAAATTGTTTTCAATGGAAGTCTGTGATGAGACTACACCTTTTAAGGCAGCTTCAGTCCAGTTCCTTCAACTCCCCAGCCCCTCAAGAAGCAAAGCAAAGAATAAAAAACTTGTGTCTGACTCCCATCAGTAACACAGTAAGTAACTCGGGGGCGGACATATCGCTGCGGCGGGCGGTTCGGCTGCACAGGGGCCCGCGCAACCCGGCATGTAACGTTTATGGTCTGGACAGCACGAGCCCCCTCATGCCCTGTGGTATCGCTATCACCGGAGGCGGTCCAGTGCTAGCGACAGCCATATTCAACTATATCTGCATCCTCAGGACCCAGATACAATTGAATTCTATAGGCTGCAGGTCATGTTAGGCCTGTGTGTCACTATATACAAGGGGGAGGGAGCTGTGTGCCACTATATACAAGGGAAGGGGGAGCTGTGTGCCACTATATATAAGGGGGAGGGAGCTGTGTGTCACTATATATAAGGGAAGGGGGAGCTCTGTGCCACTATATACAAGGGGAGGGGGGAGCTATGTGCCACTATATACAAGGGAAGGGGGGGCTGTGGGCTACTATATACAAGGGGAGGGGGAGCAGTGTTGCACTATATACAAGGGGGGAGCTGTGTGTCACTATATACAAAGGGGGACTGTGTGACACTATGTACAAGTGGGGGCTGGGTGGCACTATATAAAAGAAGGGCTTAATGGCACTATATACAAAGGGGGAAGACTGTGTGGCGATATCTACAGGAGATGCTGTGGCGCTATACACAAGGGGGTATTAGTGCAGTGTTTTTTTTATTCAGTAACAGTATGGGGGTATTATTCAGTCACTATGTGGTTATGGTGTGGAGGTATTATTCAGTATGGGGTATTATTCAGTCAATATGTGCTTATGGTGTGGCAGTGTTATTTAGTAACCGTATGGGGGTATTATTCAGTCACTATGTGGATATTGTGTGACAGTATTAATCAGTAACAGTATGGGGGTATTATTCAGTCACTGTGGTTATGGTGTGGTAGTATTATTCAGTAGCAGCATGGGGGTATTATTCAGTCACTATGTGGTTATGGTGTGGTGGTATTATTCAGTAACAGTATGGGGATATTATTCAGTCACTGTGGTTATGGTGTGGAGGTATTATTCAGTAGCAGTATGAGGGTATTATTCAGTCACTATGTGGTTATGGTGTGGTGGTATTATTCAGTAACAGTATAGGGGTATTATTCAGTCAATATGTGGTGGTAATATGTGGTTATGGTTTAGCTGTATTATTCAGTAACATTATGGGGGTATTATTCAGTCACTATGTGGTTATGGTGTGGTGGTATTATTCAGTAACAGTACAGGGGTATTATTCAGTCACTATGTGGTTATGGTGTGGCAGTATTATTCAGTAACAGTATGGGGGTATTATTCAGTCGCTATGTGGTTATGGTGGTATTATTCAGTAACAGTAGGGGGTATGATTCAGTTATTTGCCTTATTTATGTTTGTTACTTATGTTTTAAACTAGTAATAAAATGTGCAATATAGATTTGTATCGTTTTATATGCGCCCCCCCGGGCGTGGTTACGTTATGGGGAGCCCAGGCACATTCTTTGCATAGGGGCCCTCTGCAGCCTGTGCCCGCCTCTGAAGTAACTTAATACATTTACTCACCTTTGCTGACTGGCTTCTCTTGGTTTGGCTGGAGGAGAGGAGGTGCACACTGGAGGTAGAGACGGCGGCGAAAAATACGTGGTGGGGCTGGTGCGCCAGCAGGATTGGCTTGAAAGATCAAAATACTTGTTTGTCCAATAAGAATAGCCGCTCTGCTGATGGGCCAGCCGAGTCTATGGTGAACAGTAATAAACAGGCTATCTCTCTCTGTTCAGAGACTTACAGCCTTTAAATTAGTCTCGGAATCAGACAGAAACTTTTACAGGCTGTAACTCAGTATCTGAACAGAGACAGGCAGGCAGCAGTAATATTATTGACGACAATTGAGAGGGTTGGATGGAGGAGTGGCCACTTGGGCCTAGACCCCCTAATTCCCATGGGCCCTCTACGAGCTGTGTGGTCTGCATCCATTGGTGGTACGCCACTGACTATATATATTGATGATCACACAGTTGCAGGAATGATTACAGTTACAATTTTTGTATCAGAGTTCTGTCTTCTAATGAGCACTGCACCTGTGTGCCCTTCACACGACCATGGACAGATTATATCCACTGGAAGTACACAATAAAAGTATCTACTGAATAACAACAAGCATGAGGAACTAATACAGAAAGTATATTGGAAAATTATATAACTTTTAATTGTACCAAAAACAAGATTAACTTTATGAAATCGGACAAACCCCTTTAAGGAACAATGCAGGTTTGCATGTCATTTGGTAGTGAAGTAAAAATGTTCGCTAAAAACATGAGATGCAGTTTTGTACTAACCAGAAAGGAATTTGCACGAGCGTGCTGGTGGGAAGGAAGGGTTGTCAGCAATCTAGAGCACTGCCTAGACACTGACATGCTGCCCATAATAGTCTATGGAGAGGGGAGCAGAGTGAGAGAGTCTCATGGGGTCTATAAGGGAGGCGTGAAGCTTTGCCAATGTATGCTGAATCGAGGGGGACCATGTCTAGAGGAGTGGGGTGAATGCCTGGGGACCTTGGACTTGCACGATCTGCTCCCAGCGCTAAGTTTGATTTATGGAATAGGTCAAGGAGTTGGGAATGGGCTGCAGTTAAAGAGGCTCTGTCACCAGATTTTGCAACCCCTATCTGCTATTGCAGCAGATCGGCGCTGCAATGTAGATTACAGTAACGTTTTTATTTTTAAAAAACGAGCATTTTTGGCCAAGTTATGACCATTTTCGTATTTATGCAAATGAGGCTTGCAAAAGTACAACTGGGCGTGTTGAAAAGTAAAAGTACAACTGGGCGTGTATTATGTGCGTACATCGGGGCGTGTTTACTACTTTTACTAGCTGGGCGCTCTGATGAGAAGTATCATCCACTTCTCTTCAGAACGCCCAGCTTCTGGCAGTGCAGATCTGTGACGTCACTCACAGGTCCTGCATCGTGTCGGCACCAGAGGCTACAGTTGATTCTGCAGCAGCATCAGCGTTTGCAGGTAAGTAGCTACATCGACTTACCTGCAAACGCCGATGCTGCTGCAGAATCATCTGTAGCCTCTGGTGCCGATGTGTCCTCGCTCGTCTGACACGATGCAGGACCTGTGAGTGACGTCACAGCGTGATCTCTCGAGAACACGCTGTGTCTGCACTGCCAGAAGCTGGGCGTTCTGAAGAGAAGTGGATGATACTTCTATACACAACGCCCAGCTAGTAAAAGTAGTAAACACGCCCCGATGTACGTACATAATACACGCCCAGTTGTACTTTTACTTTTCAACACGCCCAGTTGTACTTTTGCAAGCCTCATTTGCATAAATACAAAAATGGTCATAACTTGGCCAAAAATGCTCGTTTTTTAAAAATAAAAACGTTACTGTAATCTACATTGCAGCGCCTATCTGCTGCAATAGCAGATAGGGGTTGCACAATCTGGTGACAGAGCCTCTTTAAACATTATAGGCGACAGTCAGGCAGACCAACTCCGCTCCCATCTTTTAATCCTCTTTTAGTGATTAAACAAAGGGTGCCGAAGCAATGCTGAACTCAGACCAAAAATGAGGATGGAATGTGGATAGGAATGGTCTGCAAGAGGTAAAGCAGTCTAGACAGCAGGGTCATTTTTAAGATATTAATGGTACTGTACCAGGAGAACTCCCTGCAGTTACGGGACTCAATATCCCTAAAAAGTTATGGGCGAGACATGGACGCTGCCCATAAAAGTCTATGGAGAGCAGAGGAGGAAGAAAGAGCAGAAAGAAAAAGACACAAACACTGCCCATAGAAGTCTGTGGAGAGGGAAGGGGAGCAGAGAGAGGCACAGAAACACACAGACATGCAGCAGCTGCTGTTAATACTTCTATGTGATCCATCCCAGTGCTGCATTTTCTGCTACACGTATTCTTACTGCTGTATAATGTCCATGCTGCTGATGCTTTTTTTATATATATATATATATATATATATATATATATATATATATATATATATATATGTATATATATATGTATATATATATCAAAATAAATCCTGCAGCACTCCAATATGGCAAACAAAGTTGTAGTTTATTCAATCAATACAAAGATGCAACTTTTCTGTCCAGCCTTAGGACCTTTCACAAGTATGCCATATTGGGTGCTGCAGGATTTATTTCGGTATATTCCACAGTCCTTGGATCGGGATTACTTGCTGTGCATCCGCTATCGTAGTGGGATTTGCTATAGAGTGCTGCTGCTTTCTATTTATGTATGTATGTATGTGTATATATATATAATAGATGGAGAAGATATGAGAGCGGAATTCCCTTCTTCTATGTTCAATGTAAAGAAGGCATGAAAGCAGTTAGGCTCCACCCACTAGTTCAGAGAAAGCTGAGAATTAAAGAAGGAGCCTGCAGTGGGGAGAACTTCTAAAAATGCCATGTGCAATATAATGTCCAGAAATAGTGTTATCCTTCATGTACACACATATAACAGCTTATTCTGAAAAGTCACTTGAAAAGTTAGGGTATGTGCACACGATGAGAGGCTTTTACGTTTGAAAAGACAGACTGTTTTCAGGAGAAAACAGCTGCCTCGTTTCAGACGTAAAAGCTCCTCCTCGTATTATGCGAGGCGTCTTTGATGCCTGTAATCTTGAGCTGCTCTTCATTGACTTCAATGAAGAACGGCTCAAATTACGTTGCAAAGAAGTGTCCTGCACTTCTTTGCCAAGGCAGTCAATTTATGCGTCGTCGTTTGACAGCTGTCAAACGACGACGCGTAAATGACAGGTCGTCTGCACAGTATGAATGGGCAGATGTTTGCCGACGTATTGTAGCCCTATTTTCAGACGTAAAACGAGGCATAATACGCCTCGTTTACGTCTGAAAATAGGTCGTGGGAACCCAGCCTCAGGTACGCTTTAAAGTTATCAACAGCGTTCGAGGTTAGAGAAACATGAAGGGATTCTGATTTAGTGAGGTTGATTTTCAAGTTTTACCATTTTCCAAATCAGTACAACTAAGACATCAAGGAGGGAAGGGAGATGGAAACTGTTTGTTCTGTACACCAAGAGGGCAAGATGTTTTTCCTCTCACGTTCATGTTGCATCTAGTCCTCGGGGGCACCAAAAAAACGAGGGCCCTTGGCAATTACGCAGTTTTCCACCCCATTATTATTGCCTAAAATTTAAGCAATGTACACTACAGTAATTCATACTGCCTGTGAGAAATTAACCAGTAGATGAGGTATGGTCTGATTGGCAAGGAATTCATAGATGTGTGGTGGAAAGTTTGTCGCCATGTCACACGTGCCAAAGCAATGGTAAGTAGGGCAATTATTGACTGTATATTCTGATACGTAAGATACTAAGAAGAGGGCAAAAACTATAAATATATAGTTCTTTTTAATCAAGTGATTTTTATAAAAAAAAAAAAAAATTGTTTTACAAAACAAACAAAAGAACCCTCAGCCCTCCCTCCCCTCGATCCCACAACAACAACAAATTGCAGTAATATATTATAGATATACAAATATAAGGTTGGAAAGCAAAGCAATATACCTTGTATCAATACAGAGTAGTAACATCTCTAGTTTACAATAACACCTTGAGCAGGGGCGTAACTAGGAAAGACTGGGCTCCATAGCAAACTTTTGACTGGGGCCCCCCCCCCCCTCCCCTGGGTGTCACACAACCCCCCCCTTGTTGATCGTGCCTTTTTTACAAACCCCCCTTTTGATAACGCCATACAGCCCCCCTGTAGATAACGCCATACAGCCCCCTTTGTAGATATCTACAGAGGGGGCTGTATGGCGCTATCTACAGAGGGGGCTGTATGGCATTATCTACGGGGGGCTGTATGGCGTTATCTACGGGGGGACTGTATGGCGTTATCTACGGGGGGACTGTATGGTGTTATCTACGGGGGGCTGTATGGCGCTATCTACAGGGGGGCTGTATGGCGCTATCTACAGGGGGCTGTATGGCGCTATCTACAGGGGGGGCTGTATGGCGCTATCTACAGGGGGGCTGTATGGCGTTATCTACAGGGCGGACTGTATGGCGTTATCTATGGGGGGACTGTATGGCGCTATCTACGGGGGGCTGTATGGCGCTATCTACGGGGGGCTGTATGGCGCTATCTACAGGGGGCTGTATGGCGCTATCTACAGGGGGGCTGTATGGCGTTATCTACAGGGGGGCTGTATGGCGTTATCTACAGGGGGGCTGTATGGCACTATCTACAGGGGGGCTGTATGGCGTTATCTACAGGGAGACTGTATGGCGCTATCTACAGGGGGACTGTATGGCGTTATCTACGGGGGGGCTGTATGGCGTTATCTACAGGGAGACTGTATGGCGCTATCTACAGGGGGACTGTATGGCGTTATCTAGAGGGGGGATTGTATGGCGTTATCTATGGGGGGGCTGTATGGCGTTCCCTACAGAGGGGGCTGTCTGGCGTTATCTACAGGGGGGACTGTATGGCGTTACCTACAGGGAGTCTGTATGGCGTTCCCTACAGTACAGGGGGGGTCTGTAGGGAATGCCATACAGCCCCCCCTGTAGGGAACGCCATACAGCCCCCCTATAGGGAACGCCATACAGCTCCCCCTGTAGGGAACGCCATACAGAGTCCCCCCCTGTAGGGAACGCCATACAGCGTCCCCCCCCTGTAGGGAGCGCCATACAGCATCCCCCCCGTAGGAAATGCCATACAGCCCCCCCCTGTAGGAAAAGCCATACAGCCCCCCCCCCCCCCCTGTAGGCAACGCCATACAGCGTCCCCCCTCCCAAAAAAATGCGACCTACAGTGTGATAAAGACTTTACAGACCTAATAAAAGACATGTACCCCCTATCCACAGGATAGGGGATACATGTGTGATGGCTGGCATTGATAGGGAGAACGGGGGACTGAAAGTCCCCCTGAAGTTCTCCATGACTAACCTCTGACTTCCAGCGCCTGTGTCGGCAGATCACTAAAAATGAAAGGAGCGCTGGTCACGCATGCGCACAAGCGTGACCGGCGCTCCATTCATTTTTCCGTAGCTGCCGACACAGACCCCGGAAGTCCGAGGTTTGTGATGGAGAACGTCAGGGGACTTTCAGTCCCCCATTTTCCTTCTCGCTGCCAGCGATCACACATGTATCCCCTATCCTGTGGATAGGGCATACATGTCTTTTGTTTAATGGCAGAGCGGGGAGATACCGGAGGGCGACACGGGCCCCCTCATGTCGCGGGCCCCGTAGCAGCCGCTACGGCTGCTACGGCGGTAGTTACGCCACTGACCTTGAGGACTAGGAGTCAAGAGAACTGACCATCTTGCCCATCTCAGCGTACCTTATATATTGTACGTGGTCAAGGGAAACCTATTAATCACAAGATAGCTACAGCAGTAAGATTAAAAAAACACATAATTAAAGCGAGAACCACCCTAGTCACTTACTAATACTCTACTGCTGGATAGAGAAAATTGAGCCAATCCCAGTGTGTCTAGCCAGCTAGCCCACATAGCTTCAAATATATGGACGGTGCCCCTTTTAGTATTGCAGTATATTGTAATTTTTAGAGGCTTAGCAGAGGCAGACATAAGGCAGATCTGGGGGCCTTCAATAGGCCCCCGGGCTGCCCTGACAGCCATCGGCACCCCCGATCACGTTGCCGGGGGGCATTTCCCTCAGGTTTTCCCATGAAGGACATTTATGACATATCCACAAGATATGTCATAAATGTCAGAGAGATGCGGGTCCCACCTCTGGGACCTGCACCTATCTCTAAAGCGGGGCCCCCTAAACCCCTTTCTAGCTTTTTGTGCTCCCCGGCTACAAAATTATTACACGGTCGAGTTACGGAAACCACGTATTTTGCTGAGCTATGCTGTTTCCGTAACTCCCATAGTAGTAAAGAGCAGTTACGGAAGCAGTGTAGTATGCGAGCTATGCTGTTTCCGTAACTACTATTCGGTTATATTGGAGTTACGGAAACAGCGTAGCTCAGCGAGTTTCGCTGTTTCCGTAACTTGACCATGTATTCATTAAGTCGCCGGGAGAGCACAAAAAGCTAGAATGGCATTTATGGTGCTCCGTTCTGTGGATATGTCATAAACGTCCTTCGTGGGAAAATCCCTATAAATGCCACGGTGGCTGTCGTTCCTGGCCTTTAGAGCAGCGTTCAGCTGTAAAACACAGCTGACACCTGCAGCGCGTGAGCCCACTCCATACATCACCCCCCCCCCCTCCATGATGTGCCAACACATCATGGGTTGGGTAGGGGTTAATTAAGGAAGCGGTCAGGCTATAAGACGCAGGGAGTTTTTAGCAAGATTTTTTTCTTGCTAAGAACGGCATCTTATTGTCCAAAAAATAGGATATGTCAATTTTTATTTTGGCAAAAATGCTGAAAAAAGCAGTTACGCTGCAGTTTTGATAATTTTTTTTACACCGTACACCGATCATCAGAAATAATATAATACATTTGTTGTACAGGTTGTTACGGTCGTTGCGATATCAAATATGTGTATATTATTTAATGTTTTGGGATATTTTGTAAAGTTTATTAATTGTAAAAAAAAAACATTTAACATTACTTGTTTTATTTATTAATTGTACTTTTTTTTAAATCCCATAGGTGGATTTCTCATTTTAATTAGAATTTTTGAATTTTAATGTACTGGCATATATCTATATGCCAGTACATAAGCCTGTGTACTGATTGTACACAGGCAGTTGTTGGGGAATACTGAGGTATGCCCTAACAACAGGGAATATGGTCAGACAGCCCTGGGGTACTTCAATGGACCCTGGGCTGCCTAACAATACAAGGATTACATTACAGGCATTTCTTGTGACGCGATCAAAGGGGCGTCCTCCCTTCTCATATTCACTTTGAATGCCGCGATCAGCTTTGATTGCGGAATTCAAGGGACTAAAGGCAGAGAGAAGAGTTTTCTCTTCTCTCCACAGTTAGAGCGGGGGTGTGTCTGTTGCTGTGTATTACTGCCGTTGCCCCGTTCTTGATCGTGTGGATACCCGCCGCTCAGAATGAGTATTCTCGTCCTGTGTCTTCAACTGGTTAAAGTGCCTTTTTACCCAAGTAGTAAAAGTAATTGACAAGGAGGTCCAGTACACAAGTTCTTGACACCAGTCCTTTTTAGGACGTTGTGTGTGGCGATGGAGCCCCGGAAGTGAATAGAACCCTGGTAATTTAGAAAGTCTGTCCTGGGATCTGAATTAATTTAGGGGTCTGTTCTGGGGTCTGGATTTATTTTGGGTCTGATCTGGCATATGAATTTATTTAGGGGTCTAGTCAGGTGTGTGAATTCATTTTGGGGTCTGGTTTGGATGTCTCCCATTCCGCCATCCTGCATGTTTCACACTTACGTTGTATAATCTGTTACTCTGATCCGTATTTAGATCAGAATAAGGCTTCATTCACATCTGCATCGGGGTTCCGTTCATGGGTTCCGTCAGACCTTTCCGTCATGAAAGGTAACCAAATGGAAACCATAGCTTTCCATTTTCATTTCCATTGATTTCAAAGGTAATGCTTCCGTTGCTAATGGTTTCTGTTTGTCTCCGTTGGGTAAGGTTTCCGTTTTGTTTTTTTTGCCGAATCAATAGCATAGTCGACTATGAAACTACAACTATCATTGTAGTATGATGATAAAATCTCATGTTATGCTGGTAGTTTTACAGTAGATGTGCATATATATATATACATATATATATATATATATATATATATATATATATATATATGTGTGTGTATGCGCATCTACTGTAAAACTCCCAGCATGACATGAGATTTTATCATCATACTACAATGATAGTTGTAGTTTCATAGTCGACTACGCTATTGATTTGGCAAAAAAAACAACAGAAACCTTACGCAACAGAGACAAACAGAAACCATTAGCAACGGAAGCATTACCATTGAAATCAATGGTATGGCAAATGGAAAGCTATGGTATTTATTTATATTTTATTTATTTTTTACAACATCTCCGCCGGGAAATACTGGGGCAGGGAGTTGTCATTCAATACTTTGCTCCTGAGCCCAGTACGTTGTAGTTACGTCCTTTCTTATAATGGGGTCCGTCTGAGTTTCTTTGAAGCTTCTGTACTTTTGATGGCAAGAGTAGTGCTGTATTACTGTAAAGTAAGGAGCAAACGAGTGTCCTCGTGCCCCATCCTCCTCTGTGCATGTCTCATCAAGTGGCCCTTTCAGGGTAATGTCTATTCAGGGTAATGCCTGAAGGATCATCTAATATGGGGCATAAATGTGTGTACCAAGTCTAAACGGAAATAAGCTTTAGATAAGTAACCAAACGAAACATTCATAAGCAATGGACTCTTTCTCTTTATAAGAAAAATGTTTTTATTATTATACAGTAGACTTTTTTTTGTTTGTTTGCAAAAGTTTATTAGCTTGAATATAATTAACACATTATGTTAAAGTATAAATACCATATTTATGGTTAATGCTCCTTGGATGTTTATTAAAAATATATTTCTTTGTTTCTTCATTGTAGGAATAGTGGTATCAAATGGTCAAATACAGTAATTATATGCGATTGCAGTGCTAGAAGTCATACAGTTTTTGTGACACTGGAATATTTGAGCAAGAGGATAACATTTATGCAGTTATTTTGAATGTGTCTTATGTTTTAAACATCACATTATAAATAATGATATTATATCCTTATTTCTATTCAAAATAAATGTTGGCATCTTTTTGTGATAGTATGGATATGCTTTTCGGATTACTTAATGAAGCAACATATCAGCACAGCAAGGTATACAGCCACACAGCATATTATAATACAGTCTGACTAATTAGATGGATGACTCACTTATTGAAAATAAACAGTTGTACACATTTGCATATTTACTCATGGGAACCATTCGTGATTCATTAAAGGGGAATCATATCCTAGGAATACATTAAATTGAATTATCATTTTAAAATTTTATTTATTCTACAGTCATAGTTTTAACATACAAAATGTATATAAAGTGTGCAATTTATCAATATTTCTTAGCTGCATTGACAAAAAAAGGATGCATAGGTTGCCCCTTTCATTAAAAAAAAGGTTGCTTCTTAATAATTATAGACCAAAAATATAATTTTCAGCAAAATACTATTTTCTGTCAAAACTGAAACCAGAGAAATGGAGAAGGGAACAGCATTCCTATTTAGTTATTTTGGATCCTTATGGTGCATGCCAAATCTGGGGTATGGTCCCAATTTCCCCACAAATGTATAGAACAAAAAAGTAGATAGCCTTACACAACCTGAAACGTTGCATATTGTCCCACAGGCGATTCATTTTCATACCTTGAGCGCTATCTACCTTCTTTTTTTTGTTCAAAACTAAAACCAGGTCTGCCTTCTTCACCCACAAGAAAAAAAACACTTACACTAATATGAAGTCGTTGATGTCACTGTCCGGGTGCTCTGGCCATACAGCCGTTTATTTACATGGTGTACTTCCAGTTCGCCTCCTACACTACAATTCCGATGCTGCCTCACACTGGCTTCTCAGTCAGCTGAACATTCTCCCACTACCCATCATATCTGCGGTTAGCTGGGAATGGATGCTTCCCACGCATGCGCAGGAGGTATGTGACTGGCCTAAGTAGAGTTGTGTGCTGTTGAACCCTTTGAATTCTCCTTTTTCTCACCCGCCCCCCCACCAAAGAAAGACACGTGACAACCGAGGTTGGATGTGAAATGGCCACAGCAGCCGTTTATTAATCTACATTAGTTATAAAAATTGCAATTTAATCCAAAACATTCGGATAAGTACTAGGAATTCAACCAAAGTATTCCTACTATAACATGGGTCAGTATCAGTAATAACAACAACATTAACACCAATTAGAGCAGAGGAAATCCTTGAAACCATTTTCCAGGTTTTTACCTTGAGTTAGCTATCTGCAAACCACCACCAACTATTTACCTCCAGCCGTAAACCGCTCACCTCTGCAGATGGCTCCAACCACCAGAGGAACACTTCAAAGGGATGACACCCGATGAAGTCTTCCAAATAATATACCTTTCTGGGAGACGCATACCCCGATGCGACCCCCCCACCAGTTCGTCAGTACGAACTGGTGGGGGGGTCACATCGGGGTATGCGTCTCCCAGAAAGGTATATTATTTGGAAGACTTCATCGGGTGTCATCCCTTTGAAGTGTTCCTCTGGTGGTTGGAGCCATCTGCAGAGGTGAGCGGTTTACGGCTGGAGGTAAATAGTTGGTGGTGGTTTGCAGATGGCTAACTCAAGGTAAAAACCTGGAAAATGGTTTCAAGGACTTCCTCTGCTCTAATTGGTGTTAATGTTGTTGTTATTACTGATACTGACCCATGTTATAGTAGGAATACTTTGGTTGAATTCCTAGTACTTATCCGAATGTTTCGGATTAAATTGCAATTTTTATAACTAATGTAGATTAATAAACGGCTGCTGTGGCCATTTCACATGCAACCTCGGTCAGTACCAACCTCAAGGACTCCCCCCGCCACAGCAAAACAGGCCTTGACCACCTTAAGCCTGTGAGTCCCTCCAAACCACCACTGCCCTTTCAATTCCTTCTGCTAGGGCCAGGCTCCACAAATCCATCCCAACCTCGGTCAGATGCACTCCATCACTCCTCCAATAATTACCTTCCCCCGACTCCAAATCCCTGTGACGCACACAAATGCCCCCATTCCTGGCCACGAAACGTGACACCGCCCGGTTCACTTTAATGTGGGCTTTGTTAGCCCTCTCCACAGACCATACCAACCGCCAATGCCTCCTCGGGACTATGTCAGACCAGACTATAACTAGGCATGGATAAGATGCCCATATACACAACATATCGTGTTTAATATCCTGCACCAACTCCCGAAAGGGGTGCACCCCCAAATCATTCCCGCCCACATGTAACACCAGGACCTCCGGAACCCTATCTAACTGAGAGTATGTCTGAAACTCGGTCAATACCTGGCTCCATAACATACCTCTGAATCCTAGCCAATGTAAGACCGCGTCATTACGCGGAATGCATAGCTGACAGCTAAAGGGGGCCTTCAGCGTCCCCAATGCAGAGTGTCCTAATAGCGCCAAAAGAGTGTCCTAATAGCGATACCAAGCACGGGCGCTGATCTGAAATAAAAAAAGGACAAGCACGCACACATGTAAGCCGATCCACCATGACCACAACAGCACAACCCACCTCTAAACAAACAAATTGACAGTACAATCTTATAACAAATGAGGGCGAACATAAGTGCAAAACCTGTTGGACTCCCAACTCCCAATGCGATGCACATCCTTGTCATCAAGCCCCCAACGCCCAGTCTCAGTTGCCGCGTTGATCCGAAACTAGTGAGAAGAGTAAGAGCCGGCACTGACTCCGACCTCAGCTAAGATATTTTTAAATACTGCACAGAATTGATACCTAGACAAGAACTATCCATTTTCATGATGGAGCAATGGAAACTCAGGCCCCCCTACACGTGGCTTTAAAACAAACATGCAATCAACAGGACACATCGCTGACCCCGGGAGGGCAAACAACACTATGCGCTTCCCCAGGCCCAATTGATCCGTATTGGACCGCCGTAGAAACAATTCGAGTCTGTCCCCATACAGACCCACATCCTCCTGTCTCAATGCCCCTGCCCGTGCTGTACTAGGAGAAACCAACTCACCAATTCGAAGTGCTCCAAAGAACGTGAGAGAAAAAGCTAAACGAAACAGCTGAACTTCAAAAGGCGAATTACAAACAGATACCACAGATGTGCCTAAGGAACAGAGGAGAGTAAAAGACGCGGGTCGCCTCTGATCTGCTTCAGCCCTGCCTCGACGCAAACCTTTCAAAGCTTGCCCTACCAAAAAATCCTTGGACACATTCCTTAAACCCCGCAATTTAAAACCGAAAGCCAAGGCGAAGACGAAACTATTAACCTTAGCCAGGGAAAACCCCGCCTCCCAAGCATCCCCCAACCAATACAATAATGCCACCAACCTGTCTTGATACGTGCTGATGTTACTCAAACCCACTCCTCCCACTGCCTCCAACAAGCAGAATAAGCGCACCACGTCGCGTTCGCCAAAGACATTTGAATCAACCGTTCCGCGGTACCGAAACCAGATCCCAGAGATGCTCCGGACAAGCCAAACCGAGCAGATCCGCTCCCGGTGCCAATTGACGGAAACGGTCCCACTGCGAGCGAGAGAGCGTCAGCGATACAATTGTGAACAACCGACACATGCACTGCAACCACCCACATATTTAATGATAAGCAAACCAGTACTAAGTGTCGCAACAACTGAACCACATATGTTATTAATCGCTAACACCACCCCCATGTTATCACAATGGAAGCAAACCTTTTTATCCCTGAGCCTGTCCCCCCAAATGGTTACCGCAACCACGATAGGGAACAGCTCGAGCAGGGCCAGATTGCGCATAAGACCACTGACCACCCAGCTAGACTGCCAACTCCCCGCACACCATTGACCTCCCCATACGCGCCAAAACCGCCTGACCCTGCCGCATCAGTAAAAAGGTCCAGCTCACTCGTATCCTGCACCGGAGACATCCATAGAGATCTACTATTATATTGACCGAGGAAATAGTCCCATACCTGGAGATCTGCCCGATGTTCAACCCCTATCCTTACAAAATGATGTGGTGCACGTACGCCCGCTGTCGCTGCTGCCAAACGTCTACTAAAACTCTACACATTGGCATAATCCGACATGCAAAGTTCAGCTTCCCCAGCAGAGACCGCGCAGAGATCGCGCAATGTGATTTTCTTTAAATGACTGGCCCGCCGCACCTCCTGACGCAACGACGTTAACTAATCCTCGGGAAGTCTACACTCCTTAGCAACCGAATCAAACTCAATCCCTAAAAAACAGATATTAGTGACAGGGCCTGTGGCGAAACCGGGTCAGTGGGGGTCGGTTTACGCCTAGAGAATGTGGGCGATAGATTCAGGCGACACAGATTAACAGGGGACAAGCCACAGAGGCGCGTTTATTAACAGGGACAGACACACACAGAAACACTGCACCGCTGCTTCTCCACTCTGGGCTGGATGTGACAGGCTACCTCACTATGGGGTCTCTCCACTGTATCTTTCATCCTTTGGGGTGTCTCCAGATCCTCCTTAGTTAGATGGGACTCCAGCACTTGCCCTCTATTACTGTCCCTAGGTCAGGTACCATCTCTGAGGTAGATAGCCCCTGCCTGCAGCTCACACTGCTATCTCATCCTCTCCTGGACAGCAACTAGCTGAGATCTCACACAGCACCACTATATCCCTCACTCACCCCTCCCTCAGGAATCAGGCCATGTGCTTTCTGCTCTTGCCCCCTCCTTTTTCTTATTTACATTCAGACAAGTTCCTGCTTGCAGCCTGTGACTCACTCTCCTACAGTATAAGATTAACCCTAGAGGGGAGGACAGTGAAGCAGCACTGAATACAATATAATATAAATCAACTGGTTATCAAACATAACGTAATGCAGTTTGAGGGGACATATCCCCATCTAGCACCGGGCGCCATCTAAGCTATGGCACCCGGATGGCGGGAGTGCGACAGTTTGCGGCAGGCTTAACCTTTATTTGGGTACAATGCCTGTAACCGTCACCCGTTCCGCCACAGGGCCCTCAGTTTTTTCAGGCGCTAGTGGAATCCCAAATTCCCTCGCAACTTTTTGCAATGAATACAATAAATTACCACAAATAGGCGAAACACTGGGACCAACACACAAAAAATCATCGAGGTAATATATCAAAGAATCAACCGTGGCTACGCCCTTCGTTATCCAATCCACAAAGCTACTAAACGCTCTAAATATGCGCAAGAAAGGAAGCACCCCATAGGAAGGCACAGAAAGACGTAAAACCCCCCATTCCAGAAACACCCCAACAACCGTTGACTCTCGGGATGAACTAGCAGCAATCGGAAAGCCGCATCGATATCAGTTTTTGCCAACAACGCACGAGCCCCCGCCCACCAAACTAACACCACTGCTTTGTCAAAGGACGTGTAGACTACCAAGCATAACTCATGATCAATCCCGTCATTCACCGACGACCCCCTGGGAAAATACAAATGTTGAATCAAACGAAATTTTAGGGTCTCGCCCTTTGGCACTATTCCCAAGGGGGAGACATTTTAATTCTCTATCGGCGGATCAAAGAAAGGGTCCGTCATGCGACCTAATGAAACCTCCTTAAAAAGTTTTGCCGAAACGACCTAGGAGTGCTGTTAAGCCGACTTAAGATTGCGCCGTGTAATCGGAACTTCATGAGGAGGAGGGGGAATAACAAAACCAAAACAAAATCCATCATAAATTAACTTGGCCGCAATCCTATCTGGGTATTCATTCAGATACGGGACCATCTTTTCCACTCTCACCGGTGACACCCCCTTGACCAGTTGAGGTGGACTGATTACCCAACCACTTCCCCTTCCACATACATTTTGCAGCCCCATGCGAGGATCTATTGCATTCCGAACACACGTTTACGTTTACAGGTAGCCCAAACTTACACTGGCCATCATTGAATTGCCAGCAAAAACCAAGTTTTGACCCAGAGCCCTGCCCGGCCTGGATAGACTGACCTCCGTGCCCGACGCTCCCGGGAAAGGACTGTTTAACTGGAGCTGTCACCCTTAACCACAACGCAATATCCTTTTAATCCCACCTAATCGCCAGCCAAACCGCCTTGCGCTGGTGAAACTGCTCGTCGTAACGCAACCACGCCAG
This sequence comes from Rhinoderma darwinii, assembly GCF_050947455.1. Taxonomy (NCBI): domain Eukaryota; kingdom Metazoa; phylum Chordata; class Amphibia; order Anura; family Rhinodermatidae; genus Rhinoderma; species Rhinoderma darwinii. Next base: position 887,161 of record NC_134695.1, read on the forward strand.
ACCACCATACGCTCTATGAGCTTCACTGATGGCATCTAAATAGCAGAATAACGCAGAGCAATTTTTAGGCGCCTTTTCCCCGATCACACTAGCCAAAATTGCAAAAGCTTGCAACCAATTGACGAACGTCTGCGGGATAAGCCTATATCGCCGACGTTCCTCCTCCTCCTTCTTACTCTCTTCCCGCTTGCCCTTATCCAAATTGAACTTTGCAAGTGGCAGAAGAGAAAAAATCTCAACATACTCATCTTTCCAAATCCGCTCGCGTACCTCCTGTTTAAGGTGAGCCCCTAACGGGCCCTCAAAACAAACGTAAACCTCGCCACGAGCTTGTATCAACACCGCAACCGCCCTGGATGCCCCCAAAACTTCCCCGACAATAGGACGCGACTGTATCGCCCCCCCAACTTCATGAGAACCTTCCCAGACTACAACCGGGGACCCCGCCGGGACTACAGTCGCTGATGCCCTATCTAAACGCCCGACTAACTCCCCTAAACAACCCACTAAATCCATTAAACCGTCACGCCCTGCAGCGCCACTAACGACGGCCGATGCATCCGCGCTCACAGACCCCACACCCATGACACCCGATATAAAAATTGCTGGATACGGTAAAGAAGGAGTCACATACTCACCAGGCTGCCCAGGCGCTGTGCTCCCGCCAGCTGGAAAATCCTGACCACGCTGAGACACGTCCAACTCGCCATCTTCCAACTCCTCTAGCGCAGACGACTGGCAATCACACCGAAATCTACGACACGGGGACCCCGGCGTGCTGGCAGATGGGCCGGCGACCTGCCGCTCGACATAAGGGACTCAGACTTCCGACCGGACCTGTTGCTTCACCGCTTCTTGGCGATCTTGGCGTCCTCCCTGACGACCTCGAGGAAGCCAGACCCCTGGCCGGAAGATCACCATGCGGGGCGGCCGTGAACATCACCCTGGGAACGGCATGAGAAGGAGGTGGTGTGACTGGGAGCCGGACTTGCGACTCCCTGTGTACCGCCGAGCCCCGTCGCGGCTGAGGATTCCTGCCAGGCCGTAGGACCTGAGAGGACATGGCCATTCCAGCTGCCTGGCCTGCAGCATCCTTAGAAGGTCTCCTCCTGCGACTCCTGGACCCGCGAGTCCACCTTTGGGCTAAGCCTCTCCGATGGTCGAGAACGCCTGGAGCGGCGGGGTGACCGTACCTGAGCAACCGCCGCTCCCGACGGTGCACAATCCTCCATCAGTGCAGGAGCACAGCTCAATGATTTCCCTCCCGCTGCCATGCCACCGGAACTAGAGAGAGGACCGGGAGAGGGGAGCATGTCTGGCCCGGCAGTGGACACAGAGCGCCGGGCTCGGCGTGGAGAAGGGCCAGCCGGCGGTATCCTGGCCAGCGCCGCAACTTGTTCTTCCAGCCACCCCGGGCCGTGGAAAGCAGCTGCAGGATGGAGCTGCTGCAGCAGCCTGCCGGTGGACGCCATGAGTAAGGTAAGCAGGGCAGTGGGAGCTTACTGTAATATGCTGTTCTTCTTCCCACTGCTTCCGGCTCAATGCCGAAAACAGCGGGAAGAACCATTATACAACCCACTACTCCTCCCTTCCCCAACTCCTCCTTGCCATCCCCTGCACTAACCCCTTCCTGACCGTAACAATTAACCCCTTCCCTCCTATAGCAGTCATGGAGGCTTCCCCTTATGTCCTCTGTGCTGCAGTCCAGCCTCTCCTTTTAGGTTTGTGGAAAATCTAATGTCCGGGCAAGTGCACTGGAGGAAAAGCAGTGAGCACATGTGGAGAAAGATAGTTGCTTTGAGCGGTGCATGCTCTAGGAGGATGTCAGATCCCTAGGACCAACCCATTGAACTGTCGTCAGTAATGACGCGCCATTCTTTCAGGAGGCCGGAAGAAGGCTTTGGCAGAAAACAGATGGAAGATAACCTAAAGTCCAGATTTCACTGTTGGTTGGAGTCACGTTACCAGAGACGTGAACTGGATAACTGCATTTTCCATAATGTGAATAAATGATTAAGTATAGGTTGATAGCCACTACAAAGAGAGTCCTGAAAACGCATTTAAGAATTTTCTTAGAGAACACTACTAATCATTATAATGAATATGGAATATGACTTACATTTTACGATTTACAAGATTATAAAAAAGGGTCTACTTTTTTCCAGAAACTACATTACCCTTGTCCATGGGCTGTTTGTGATATTACAGCTACAGTTAAGGGGGAAAACAGCCTCTTACTGGGACATTAGTCACAGGCAAATCTCATCTGGATCTGCTAAGTTCTCATGATCAGTCACATGCTCGCCAAGTCCAATTAACCCCTTGCCGACCTAGCCACTTTTGACCTTCCTGACAGAGCCTCATTTTTAAAATCTGACATGTTCACTTTATGTGGTAATAACTCCGGAATGCTTTCACCTATCCAAGTGATTCTGAGATTGTTTTCTCGTAACACATTGCACTTTAAGTTACTAGCAAAATTTGCTCGATATGTTCAGTATTTAATTGTGAAAAACACCAAAAATTAGCGAAAAAATTCAAAAATTAGCATTTTTCTCAATTTAAATGTATCTGCTTGTAAGACAGGCAGTTATACCACACAAAATTGTTGCTAATTAACATCACCCATATGTCTACTTTACATTGGCATCGTTTTTTGAACATCCTTTTATTTTTCTATGACATCACAAGGCTTACAACTTTAGCAGCAATTTCTCACATTTTCAAGAAAATTTCAAAAGGCCATTTTTACAGGGGCCAGTTCAGTTGTGAAGTGGCTTTGAGGGCCTTATATATTAGAAACCCCCAAAAAGTCACCCCATTTTAAAAACGTCACCCCTCAAAGTATTCAAAACAGCATTTAGAAAATGTCTTAACCCTTTACACATTTCACAGGAATTAAAGCAATGTAGAGGTGAAATTTACAAATTTCATATTTTTTTGCAGAAATAAATTTTTAATACAATTCTTTTATAACACAGAAGGTTTTAGCAGAGAAATGCAACTCAATATTTGTTGCCCAGTTTCTGCAGTTTTAGGCAATATACCACATGTGGTCGTAGCGTGCTACTGGAATGAAGCACCGGCCTCAGAAGCAAAGGAACACCTAGTGGATTTTGGGGCCTTATTTTGTTAGAAGGGCTCTTGCAGTGACAAAACAGTAAAAATCCCCCAAAAGTGACCACATCTGGGAAACTAGACACCTCAAGGAAATTATCTAGGGGTGTAGTGAGCATTTTGACCGCACAGGTTTTTTACAGAATTTATTGGAAGTAGGCCGTGAAAAGTAAAATCAACATTTCTTCAAAGAAAATTTAGGTTTAGCGATTTTTTTTCTCATTTCCACAAGGACTAAAGGAGAAAATGCACCGCAAAATTTGTAAAGCAATTTCTCCCGAGTAAAACAATACCCCACATGTGGTAATAAATGGATATTTGGACACACGGCAGGGCTTAGAAGGGAAAGAGCGCCATTTGGCTTTTGGAGCTCAAATTTAGCAGGAATGGTTTGAGAGGCCATGTCACATTTACAAAGCCCCTGAGGGGACAAAACAGTGGAAACCCCCCACAAGTGACCCCATTTCGGAAACTACACCCATTGAGGAAATTATCTAGGGGTATAGTGAGCGTTTTGACCCCACAGGTTTTTTGGATAAATTATTGGAAGTAGGCTGTGAAAATGATAATCTAAATTTTTTCAAAGAAAATGTAGGTTTAGCTAATTTTTTCTCATTTCCACAAGGACTGAAGGAGAAAAAGCACCATAAAATTTGTAAAGCAATTTCTCCCGAGTAAAACAATACCCCACATGTGGTAATAAACGGATATTTGGACACACGGCAGGGCTTAGAAGGGATGGAGTGCCATTTGGCTTTTGGAGATCACATTTAGCAGGAATGGTTTGCGGAGGCCATGTCACATTTACGAAGCCCCTGAGGGGACAAAACAGTGGAAAACCCCCACAAGTGACCCCATTTTGGAGACTACACCCCTCAAGGAATTTTTCATGTGGTGTAGTGAGCAGTTTGACCCCACAGGTGTGTCATACACTGGGCAGTAAAATAATAAAATTTAGATTTTTTTCAAAGAAAATGTTGCTTTAGCCCCAAATTCATAATTTTCACAAGGGGTTAAAGGAGAAACCGCACCCACAGTTTGTTACGCAATTTCTCCTGAATACGTCAATACCCCATTTGTGGAGATAAACTTCTGTTTGAGCACGTGGTGGGGCTCTGAATGTAAACAGCACCATGCAACATCTGAGGCCTACTACGATGGCATTTACTGCCCTGTGTCATGAAAACAGAGGATCTGGGGTGTCAAAACATTAGAAACCCAGAAAAGTGACCCCATTTAGGAAACTAAACCCCTCAAAGAATTCATCTAGCGGTATAGTGAGAAGATTTAGATTGTAATGTAACACCTTTCAAGGTATTCATCTAGGAGTATAGTGAGAATTTTTAATTTGTGAAGTGACAACCCTCTAGGTATTCATCTAGGGGTATAATAAGAAATACTTTAATTTTAGTAAATAAGGAGGACAACCTGGAAAACCCGCAATGGATGGAGAGGGAATGGCAGGTCCCACTACCAACCTACCCACCATTCCATAAAATCCAGCCCAAAAAATAAATCAAAGGCTTCAGCAAAAAAAAATTTGCTGAGACAACCAATCTCATCTGGATTTATTCCTCTCACCCAGATTTGCAACCTGGATGAGACAGACACTCCCTCGGGTCCTTGGTATAGTGAGAATATTTAGTTCTGTTTTAGGTGGTTTTTTACAAATTTTAAATGATCAAATTTTAAATGGGGCTGGTCAGTAAAAAAATTAATAATTGGTCATGGCCAGTATGGGAGACAGAAAAGGTGAATAAAGAATAAATAAATTAAAAATCCAAGGAGGTATGATAAATTTTGAAACATTGTTTCATGCACAGGCCGGGATTTGTGGGACACGTCTCACAATGGTATGTGGTGTCCTTACGAATGCCTCGCTTGGCACACACACGGCATTTTTTTTGGGGCTTCTCTTTTTTTTCAGTGGGGGGGATTTCTGTGGGGAAATGCTGGCCGGGAATTATCCTACTGACGGAAGAGCCAGATGAACTGCCCTCTCCTTCCTGGTTACCAAATATCAGGGACTTTATGACCTTTTCCTGAAATTGCAGGAACGTATCTCCACTGCTGGCATATCTGTAGAGGACAAAGGCGTTGTATAAAGCCATCTGTGTAAGATGCACAGACAGCTTCTTATACCATACTCTGGTCTTGAGCATGGCGCTGTATGGTTTTATAACCTGGTCGGACAGGTCAACGCCACTCATATACTTGTTGTACTCCTGTACACAATATGGTTTTGGGACTTGGGAAGTGTATCCACGTACAGGGACTAGGCTGCCTCTGCTGTCGTGTATGCTGGTCAGTATAAGGACGTCCCTTTTATCCTTATACTTTAGGAGGAGCAGATCGTCGCAGCAGAAAGCTTTGCTCTCTCCTAATTTTAGGATCGGACCCAGCAATGTTTTGGGGAGGCCCTTCTTATTTTTGCGGATTGTTCCGCACGCCAAGGTGGATCTGGACGAGAGAACTTTTAGTAACGGGACACTGTTATAAAAGTTGTCCAGATAAAGATGATAGCCTTTCCCAAGTAAAGGATGGATAAGATCCCATATGATCTTTCCACTAATTCCAAGGAAAGGGGGGCATTCTGGGGGATCTATATGGGAGTCTTTTCCCTCATAGACCCTAAAGGAGTAGGTGTAACCGGTGGCACTTTCGCACAGCTTGTAGAGCTTTATGCCCTACCGGGCTCTTTTATTGGGTAGATACTGCCTGAAGTGCAGTCTACCCTTGAAGCTGACTAGGGATTCATCCACCAAAATATTTTGCTGGGGGTATAAACGTGGGAAAAAATTTGGGAGTAGTGGGCAATCAATGGTCGTATTTTATATAGCCTATCAAAATTTGGGTCCTGTGGGGGTGGGCACTGGCTATTATCATTGTAATGAAGGAATTTCAGGATGGCTTCGAAGCGCTTCCTTGTCATTACTGTGCGGTAAATGGGGGTGTTATATAAAATATCAAGGGACCAATAGTCTCTAATACCAGGCTTTTTTATTAGACCAAAACGTAAAAATATGCCCCAAAACTTCCGCAATTCCGCTAGCTTTGTGGGGGTCAAATTTTGGCTTCTCCCATAATAAGAGTCAGGGTTCTGGGCGATAAATTGTTCCGCATAGATGTTGGTCTGCTGGACCATTAACGCTAAAAGGGAGTCTGAAAAAAAAAGTTTAAAATAATCAATGGGGCTGAAACCCGTAATTTCAATTTGAATGCCTGAGCGGGCTGTAAACTCAGGCACCTGGGGGGTATAATTCTCCGCAGCTTCCCAGGTCAGCTCAGGCAGAGCAGGACCTACGGCTCTTCTGCGCCGACTGGGGGGTGCAGATTCAGAGTCACTGGATGCAGAGGAAGATGGAAGCACGAACTGCTCTTCACCTTCACTCGCGCTGTCCGTGTCGGAACACAGCATTTCATATGCTTCCTCGGCTGAAAAGACTCTTTTGGCCATACTGATAAACGTTTGCTACCTAACTAACGAACTAACGAAAAAAAAATTTTGTATGTTTTTTTTTTTACATTTTTTTGTACATTTTTTTTGTACATTTTTTTTTTAATCAAAAAATAAACCGCTACTCTCAACCGTGGAATGAGAACAGACCCTGCTGCATTCAATTAGTAAGGGTACCCTACCTACCAGGGGAAAAACTAAATGAGACGTTGCATTGCTACCTAACAGGGAACTCGGGGAGTGGGCAATCTAGGGACACAGCAGAGTGATGGCGACCGGGTACTGCGATAGGTGACAGATCACAGCACGGCAGAAGGACACCGTGGTGGCCTGAAATTATATATAATATATATATATATATATTATATATATATATATTTATTTTTTTCTTAACCTGTGGGCACCAAAGGGGGTGATCACAGGTTAGTGGGCACAAAAGGGCAGAAAAGGGGCAGATCGCTGGTTTTTTTTGACTTACACACTGTATTTCTTCTTGTCTCCGTCTCTGACAAGCTCTCTGACAGGAATGAGCTTGTCAGAGACGGAGATGCCGGCAAACCACTGCTCCTGCGCTGTGATTGGCCTGTCAGTACTGACTGGCCAATCACAGCTCGTTCCGGCACGGGACCACTCTGATTGGTCCTGTGCCCGCGAGTCCTGCTCGGCAACTGTCTATGACAGTTGCGATCGGGACGCTGTCACCATGTCTGTTGACATGGTGACAGTTTGAAGCTTGGGCGTAACTGTACGCCCGAATGCGGGAAATCACTTGCATTCTGGACGTACAGTTACGCCCAATCGCGGGAAGGGGTTAAATTAGTAACATTGCCTCTATTCACTACTCTGATAATAAACGGCTTCATTTTTCTCTTCAGGGTGTCCAGCCGTCTCTGACAGCCAGGCACCCGACCTGCTCCTGCTTGATTGCAGGAACAGTAGCTTTAAACCTGAGCCATACATTTACGAAGGAGTGCATTTAAAACCCATGAACATGCATTGTACATTTATGACACATGGTAATTAACTAGGTAAGATAAAAGCCCGCTGTTTGTACCACCCGCTGTAACCTAGCGATGCAAAGTCAACAGGAATTTTGGCTCCGCTCTATGCAGGTAGTGGCTATTTGCGATTATCTAATAAGCAACATAGGCAACCGTTATACCATGAAAAATCCCTGCTTTGAGCCAGATGGGCAGTGGTAAACCAAAGTAAAGATTTTGTTGCTGGTCCAATGCATCAACTATGCTTGTATGTATTGGCAGACCAACCTAGCAATAAGTTTAACAAACACCCCAACCACTATGTATTGTACACTGCAAGTGACTGGGAACCCCTCTGAGACGCATATATGTCTTATTAGGTCATATGGACAGCAGTTGTTGGCTGTGCCTGGTATTGCAGCTCAGTGTAATTCAAATAAATGGATCTAAGCTGTAATACCAGACACAGTCCATGGACAAGAGTCAGCGTAGGACTGGTCAACCAGAGGACCAGAGGATCCTCCGGTGTGCCTAGGCAATGAGCTGCTTCTCTCTGGCAGCAAAACAGATAGTTATTGGCTTCCTGACCTGCCGCTTACTCTTGTAGGCCACAGACTGTTTAAGGCCTGTGGCCTACTAGAGCACTCGGAGGACGTCGTCGTACCAGCACAGGTGACGTGATTACTTCACTGTGCCGGGCCAAGAACAGCAGGCAGAGGATTGATCGTTTTTTTTAATTGCCGCAAATGGGAACCAAACTTTATGGGGGCAAAAAGCAGGCCTAACTTTATATTGGCAGCAAATAGGGGGTCTAAGAAGTATACTGGTGGCATAAAGGGGACCTAAATACTATAAGCGTGGCACAAAGGGGGCCTAACTATATATGAGGAGCACATAAGGGGCCTAACTACTTTATGTGGCACAAAGAGGGCCTAACTAATTTATAGGGGCCCAAAGGGGGCCTAAATACGATATAGGAGCACAAAGGGGGCCTAACTACTATATAGGGGCACAAAGGATACCTAATTACTATATACAGTATATCGATACGAAGGGGTCATAACTACTATATGGGGGCCCTAAGGGGGACGTAACTACTATATAGGGGCACAAAGGGTACCTAACTACTAATATTGGTATGAAGGGGACCTAACTACTATATGGGTGCCCAAAGGGGGACCTAACTATATAGGGGCATAAAGGTGGCCTAACTACTATATGGGGGCCCAAATGGGACCTAAATACTATATAGGGGCACAAAGGTGGCCTAACTACTATATGGGGGGACAAAGGGGGACCTAAGTAATATATAGAGGCACAAAGGGGACCTAACTACTATATGAAGGTACAAAGGGGAACCTAGCTACTTTATGGGGGCAGAAAGTGGTCCTAATTTCTATATGCAGACACAAGGAAGGACCTAACTATAATGGGTGCACAAAGGGGCTCTAACTACTGTAATATGGAAAAAAAGGCGATATTGCTACTGTGTTGGAGCACAAACGGAGGCATTCCTTTGTAGGGAGTACAAAGGGGCATTATTACTGTGTGAGGCCTAAAGGGGGCACTATTACTGTTTTGGGTGCACTATTACTGTATGAGATACTAAGATGAGCACTACTACTGTGTGGGGCCTAAAGGGGGTACTATTATAGTGTGTGTCCCTGAGGGGGCATTATTTTCATCTGGGGCACTATAATTGGCAAGTTTTCGTAAAGGATGGGAAAAAGGTGGGGAGGGTGCTAGAAAAGTGAGGAGCCAAAGATGTTTGTGTTGCAAATTCTGCAGGGGTGATTCGTGTCTGGAAAGTAGTCGTCATGGCGTTCTGGGCCTAGATGAAGAAGAATTGGCAGAGTGAATAACTCCAATCTGAGAAGTAGTCACCGGTGTGTTATTGTATTTTACTGCACTGTATTAAAGGGGTTATCCCATCTTATATGTCTATTGCATATCCTATTTTGAGAATTGGCCACAGATCCGGGTGGACTTTAGTAAAGAGAGGGTCGCGTGCGTGCGCGTGGCTCTCTCAATTCTGTTATATGGTTGTTACGGAAATAGCTGAGCAGCACTTGCTCGGCTCCACTAATCCCCACCTGGATTCTGCGGTCAGTTCTCAATAAAGATGCAGGTCTCAGAGCTGGGACTCGCATCTATCAGACAATTATGGCATATCCTGTGGATATGCCATAAATGTCTAAGATGGGGGAAAGACTTTTTTTTTTTAACTCGTTTTATTGAAAGATAACAATTACAAACGCAGATGCCATGCAGATGCACAACTTATCACGGTTCTCACCGGTTTGTTTGTGGATCCTCTGTGTCGTCCGGGAGATGGTGCTTGTAACCCAGGGCAACGCTTGGCACAGCAGGTTTAACCCCTTAATACCGAAGGTGTTTGACGTATCCATACGCCAAAGTCGGGTAGGGGAAGTGAACCCGCTTCATATGATGCCGGTGTCGGCTGTTTGTTACAGCCGACACCTCAGAGTAACTAGCGGCATCGCGCTCGAGAGCGATCCCGCTAGTTTAACTCGTTAAATGCCGCGGTCAACAGAGAAGCAAAAGGCACGGCGCCACATGGTGCAGGTCAATGGGATAACGGGAGAGTCATAAACATGGTTAGTTATGCTCACCTCGTTAGTGTGTAAGTAAAGACAGTGAGTAATCAGTCCACTTCGTGCTGCTGCCAGGATCCAAAACCGGTGAACCAGAACGGTTACCGCTAGTCAAAACATATAGACAGGAGGGAGCAAAGGGAGGATCCTATAAGGCGCTGCTGCGTGGTTGTTAGGGATGGTCAATGATGATAGGTACGAAAGTATATAAATGAATATTTATTCAGGCTACGCGTTTCGACACTGTACCAGCGTCTTCCTCAGGCCGTAAAACATACATACAATGAGGTTACTTATATACTAACAGAGATCAGACAAACAGGAAGGAAATAAAGGTCATACAGGGGAAAGGTCAAAGTGTAAAAATGACGTCATAAGTAATACAAGTATCAAGGGATTATCTTAAATTGTGTTATTTGTAAACAAATTGGTAATTGTACCTAAGGGGAAGAAGATAAAAAAGATACCAATATTGGTACTCTAAACATATTCCAAAAATCATACATACAATTGCAAATACGGATAATTAGAATCAATGTAGTGCGTCTTAAGAACGCTGATTAAAAGGTTAAAAAATTCATTAAAAACATGTATTCTATGGAAGTAAGAGCAATAATGGATAATAGAGAAATATATGACTGAATGAATGAACACATAAATAAAAATACACAAAAAATTACCAAATATTAATATAATGAATATTTATATTTGTATTTGTATTTGTTTACAAATAACACAATTTAAGATAATCCCTTGATACTTGTATTACTTATGACGTCATTTTTACACTTTGACCTTTCCCCTGTATGGCCTTTATTTCCTTCCTGTTTGTCTGATCTCTGTTAGTATATAAGTAACCTCATTGTATGTATGTTTTACGGCCTGAGGAAGACGCTGGTACAGTGTCGAAACGCGTAGCCTGAATAAATATTCATTTATATACTTTCGTACCTATCATCATTGACCATCCCTAACAACCACGCAGCAGCGCCTTATAGGATCCTCCCTTTTCTCCCTCCTGTCTATATGCGGTCAACAGAGAGCGCAGCATTTAAATCGTTAGAAAGAGGGGGCAACACCCTCTAACAACTCATCGCTCCCCCCGCAAAGCAATCGCGGGGGGGCGATGGTTGCTACAGCTGCCTGCGGGCCTAATGAAGGCCCCCAGGTCCGCCATCTTTGTACACCTATTAAGCCCTGCCTCTGGCAGGGCATGATAGATGCCCGTCAGAAACACGATATACTGCAATACATTAGTATTGCAGTATATCGTGCAAGTGATCTAACGATCGCTGGTTGAAGTCCCCTAGGGGGACTAATAAAAAAAGTAAAAATTTGTTAAATAAAGTTTTTGTTTTGTGTAAAGAAAAAAATAAATATTAAAAGTTAAAAAAAAAAACCTTTTCCCATTTTCCCCCTAGAGCATAGTAAAAAAAATAAACATAATTGGTGTCGCCGCGTCCGTAAAAGTCTGAACTATTACAATATATCATTATTTAATCCGCACGGTGAACGCCGTAAAAAAAAACTGTAAATGCCAGAATCTCAATTTTTTTGGTCACCTAATCTCCCACAAAAAATGAAATAAAAAGTGATCAAACTGTCGCATTTACACCAAAATGGTATTATTAAAAACTACAGCTTATCTCGCCAAAAAAAAACCCTCATACCACTTAATTCACGGAAAAATAAAAAAGTTATGGCTCTCTGTAGCGACACAAAAGTTATGGCTCTCTGTGGCGACACAAAATACATTTTCTTTTTTACACTTAGGTTTTTACTTGTAAAAGTAGTAAAATATAGAAAAAACTATATATATTTGGTATCGCCGTAGTCGTATTGACCCAGAGAATAAAGTTAACATGTTGTTTTAATTGCACAGTGAATTCCGTAAAAACGGCGCGCAAAAAAACATGGAGGAATCGCTGTTTTTTTCATTTTCTACCCCACAAATAATTTTTTGCCGTTTCCTAGTACATTATATGGCAAAATAAATGGTGCTACGAAAAACTACAACTCGTCTTGCAAAAATCAAGCCCTCATTGGACTATATCGACGGAAAAATAAAGACGTTATGGCTTTTGGAATGTGGGGAGGAAAAAACGAAAATGTAAATCTGAAAAAGGGCTGCGGCGGGAAGGGCTTAAACCTTAGTGACCACAGCAATTTTCGTACTTTTGCTATTCACAGATGTAACACAGTATAAGGGCATGGCCAGACGTAGCGGAATTGCTCTGGAATTCCGCTGCGGACACTCCGCAGCGGAAATCCGCAGCGGACCCGTTTCTCCATTGCCTTCCACAGCTTTGTGGTTGGATTCGTTTGCACGTTGCGGACAATTCCGCTGCGGAGCATAGGCTGCGGTGCGGAATCTGGTGTCCGCAGGATACAATGGTTGTTGCGGACGTGTGGCGGACTGTTTGCGGACACATTGCGGAATTTCTCCATTGACTTCAATTGAGATTCTAAGTTCCGCAATGAAGTCCGCAGATGTAATGTAGATGTTATGTGTGCTGCGGAGCGTATTGGTTTTTTAACTTGACATTTCTTCATTCTGGCTGGACCTATGTATTTCTAGGTCTACAGCCAGACTGAGGAAGTCAATGGGGCTCCCGTAATTACGGATGACTACGTCTGTGCACCCATAATTACGGGTGACTACGTGTGTGCACCTGTAATTACGGGAGCGTTGCTAGGCGATGTCAGTAAATAGTCACTGTCAAGAGTGCTGAAAGAGTTAAGCGATCGTCAGTCACTGTTTCAGCACCCTGGACAGTGACTACCGATCACAATATACAGCAACCTGTAAAAAAAAATAGAAGTTCATACTTACCGAGAACTCCCTGCTTCTTCCTCCAGTCCGGTTTCCCAGGATGACGTTTCAGTCTAAGTGACTCACAGGCTGCAGCGGTCACATGGACTGCAGCGTCATCCAGGGAGGTCGGGCTGGATGCCGAAAGAGGGAAGCGTCACCAAGACAACGGCCGGTAAGTATGAAATTAGTTTACTTTCACTAGGGAAAGTGCTGTCCCTTCTCTCTATCCTGCACTGATAGAGAGAAGGGAAGTACTTTCATCTCAATACGCAGCGGTTAGTCCGCATCAATTTATTGCCCATTTTGGGCAGATCTGCAAAAGAATCTGCAACGCATTGATGCGGACAGTTGCGGAAGAATTCCGCCACGTCTGGGCATGCCCTAACTCTGTATGTTTTATGTATCGATGTGAATTTTGCAGTTTTCTTGAGACATGTAGTGCTTCCTTTTTGTGGTATATATGTATATGTAACATTTTTGTTGCTTTTTTTATAGCCGTGGAAAGACAGAAAAAAAAGAAAAATTTAGATTTTTCATCATTTAAAATGTAACAGTTTGAAAATAAAACTAATTGTATCATACAAATGTATTGAAATATATTTTTTCATTTATCCTGATGATAAGTACACCTGACTTGGATGTGTAGTTTATTTTTTTTGAGCAGTAATATAGTATAAAACACAAGTGGCCCTTTTTTCAATTGCGCACTAAAATGTCTTAATTTCGTTTTTTAAAGAGGCTCTGTCACCAGATTTTGCAACCCCTATCTGCTATTGCAGCAGATAGGCGCTGCAATGTAGATTACAGTAACGTTTTTATTTTTTAAAAATGAGCATTTTTGGCCAAGTTATGACCATTTTCGTATTTATGCAAATGAGGCTTGCAAAAGTACAACTGGGCGTGTTGAAAAGTAAAAGTACAACTGGGCGTGTATTATGTGCGTACATCGGGGCGTGTTTACTACTTTTACTAGCTGGGCGCTCTGATGAGAAGTATCATCCACTTCTCTTCAGAACGCCCAGCTTCTGGCAGTGCAGATCTGTGACGTCACTCACAGGTCCTGCATCGTGTCGGCACCAGAGGCTACAGTTGATTCTGCAGCAGCATCAGCATTTGCAGGTAAGTAGCTACATCGACTTACCTGCAAACGCCGATGCTGCTGCAGAATCATCTGTAGCCTCTGGTGCCGATGTGTCCTCGCTCGTCTGACACGATGCAGGACCTGGGGAAGTGACGTCACAGCGTGATCTCTCGAGAACACGGCTGTGTCTGCACTGCCAGAAGCTGGGCGTTGTGAAGAGAAGTGGATGATACTTCTATACACAACGCCCAGCTAGTAAAAGTAGTAAACACGCCCCGATGTACGCACATAATACACGCCCAGTTGTACTTTTACTTTTCAACACGCCCAGTTGTACTTTTGCAAGCCTCATTTGCATAAATACGAAAATGGTCATAACTTGGCCAAAAATGCTCGTTTTTTTAAAAATAAAAACGTTACTGTAATCTACATTGCAGCGCCTATCTGCTGCAATAGCAGATAGGGGTTGCAAAATCTGGTGACAGAGCCTCTTTAAACCATGGTATTAATGTATGGGTAATGGACTTGAAGTCCAATAAATAATGGTAAAAAACCATTGTGTTCTACAAACTAGACACTCTAAATTCTATTTCTAGCAGCTCAATTTCTGTTTTAACCCTTCACACTTTTTACAGAATTTGTCCAAACTTGGGCCAAAAAAATGCAAATTGCATTTTTTTTTTACAAAAGTGGCACTTTTCTTAATCCATTTCGAAACCCCATATGACATACTGGTAAAAGTGATACCTTTCCACATTCTGCTATTTCTCCCGTGTACGGCAATACCAAATATGTGTGTCTAATCTATTATATGGACCCGTTATAGGGCATATCATAGAAGGAGTCCATTTTGGCTTTTGGAGGCCTTTTTACGCCAGAGCTGATTTTAGGGAAACACGTTATATTTGCCGTGGTACTGCAGGTCATTTTGACAAGTATAAATGTCCTGCTAATATTCATCTAGGGGTATAGTGAGTATTTTTAATAGGTGGAAAGAAATAAAAAATAAGTTTTTCCAGAAAATACGGTATTGCTGCATTTTTACAGTGATACATTAGCAACCCTCCCTTTTGGTTCTCCCTACAAAAACAGTGTGAAAGTAAATGAGTTAATAATGTGGGTAAAATCACGGTCTTTGCTTTCATAAATTCTAAAGGCAGATGTGTAGCCTGTACCGCTATCACAGAGCTTGTAGATTTTAACCCCATATTTTGCTCTCTTTGAGGGGATGTACTGGCGGCATGAGAGCCTGCCTTTGTAACTCATCAGTGATTCCTCCACCACTAGGTTTTTTTCGGGGTTGTGCAACGGCATAAATGACTCCTCCAAAATTTTTATCAGGGGCCTTATTTTATACAGATGGTCACGGCCTGGATCACTACGGGGGGAGGGGCCTGGTGATTGTCGTTAAAATGAAGGAAGTGCATTAGCACTTCATATCTGCTTCTGGTCATAACGGCTGGAAAAACAGGTGTGGCATGTGTAGGGCATGTTGCCCAATATGACCGGATTGAGGACTTTTTCACTAACCCCATGATGAGGATGAGCCCCAAAAGTTTGCCAGTATTTGTGGGGTGCCACTGCTTTGCATAGGAGGACGTTGGCTTTTCAGCAAAGAATTGGCGAGCATACAGATTGGTTTGGTTAACAACCAGCTCCAATAGTTCATCTGTAATGAATATTTTTTTTAAATCGAGGGCTGGAAAATTTTCCACATTAATATTTATCCCTGGTGTGGCAATAAATTCTGGGATATTATGGGAAAATGACTTTGTGGGTACCCACTCAATATATTCTGGGGGAATAGAGTGGGCCGTGTTTTGTGGTACTTCTGCGACATGCCCTGTGCTTGTGGACTCTGCAGCGACACGCATTTGCAGAAAGCGTATCACTGTCATCGCTATCACTGGTAGACAACATTTCTACCTTGGACGCGGTTTCTGTATCGCTTTCATCAGAGTCAGAAATTAACATGGCGTATGCCTCTTCCACCGTGAACCTTCTAGGGGCCATTGTAATTACACACACGTACAACAAAGACTGTAACCAGACGCACACGCAGACAAATTTTATTATTTTTTCTTTACTTTTTTTTTTTCACAGACAAAAATACACGGGCATCACAAAAACACGCTTCACAAAAAACTGATGTCAAACAAACACGTAGACTATAAAAAAAATTGTTTACATATATATATTTTTTTACTTTTTTTTTTTTGCACACACGTACGCTACACAAAAGCCCTACTCTAAACCTATACTAAACCTAGGCTAACACTAGACTAAACCTAGGCTAACCCTAGACTAACTCAGAATAGAACCTAGAATAACGCTAGACTAACCCTAAGGGCACGTTCACACGTGGCGGAATTGCAGTGGAATTCTCCAGAGGCCGTTTTTTACATTTGTTTCTATACATTTTTAGGAAAGTTAGTTCAGACGTTGCGGAAAACTCCTCTGTGGACCATAGGCTGCGTTGCCAAATCTTCCCTCCGCAGCATGCACTGTCTGTTGCGGATAAGAGGCGGATTTTCACTGCGTATTTCAGCCTTTGCAATGCAAAAACTGAAATATGTGGCAAGTCCGCTGTGTTTTCTGCAACGTCTGAACTACCTGTCAAATATGGAAATGTTGGTGCAGATTCGTTGCGTAATTCCCCCGAATCTGCACCAACATTTGCAGTGAAATAACTCTGCCACGTGTGAACGTGCCCTAAGGATAACCCTAGTCTAGGTATACAATTAAAGTTTATATAAAGTTTATATATTAGATTTTTTGTAATTTAGTGTCTTTGGTGTCACAGTAAAATTCTCTCTCTGTCTCTTCTCATACAAAGTAACAAGTGTAAGGAGAGACAGAGACAGGTAGGAGAAACACTTTGTTTTTCATTTTGTGATCACTGTGAATTTTTCTCACAGTGATCACAGGAACGGAGACCACTGTTATTGGTTTCCGATCATCACTCTGAAGCCAAGGCTGTTGCTAACAACCTTGGTTTCAGAGGCAGATTACCAGATGACCGGGAAAACCACTCCGATGCGCCCCCTCCCTCCCAAACCACTCAGATGTGGCGCTTGCTATTGAGCGCCGCATCTGAGTGGTTAAAACTGATCGGAGACCACTGCTAGTGGTCTCCGATCGTTGCCCTGAAGCCCGAGGCTGTTACTAGCAGCCCGTTCTTCAGGAGATCCCCGCGGAAACAGCTCCGATGCGGTCCCCTACCTCCCAAACCACTCAGATGCGGCACTTGCTATTGAGTGCTGTATCTGAGGGGTTAAATACGATCGGAGACCACTGCTAATGGTTTCTGATCTTTGCCCTGAAGCCCGAGGCTGTTACTAACAGCCCGGTCTTCAGGAGATCCACGCGAAAACCGCTCCGATGCGGTCCCCTCCCTCCCAAACCACTCAGATGCGGCACTTGCTATTGAGTGTCGCATCTGAGGGGTTAAATACAATCGGAGACCACTGCTAGTGGTCTCCGATCATTGCCCTGAAGCCCTAGGCTGTTACCAGCAGCCCGGTCTTCAGCAGCACCCCGCATGATGCGGGGAAAGTATTTCTGAAGTGCCAACGTGAAAAGTCGACACTTCAGAAGAACTACCCTGAACGGCCGACGTAAAAACACTTTATGCCGGTCGTTAATGGGTTAAAGGCAGTCGGATGTATAGGCCAGAAGTCAGGACAGGCAGCAGACGTCGAAACGGGTATCGATAGTAAAAGCTCAAGGCAGGCGGCAGGCAAGGATAGTCAAGTTCAGGCAGAGGTCAAAACGGGAAATCCAGACAAAGGCAGAAGGCAAGGAAACAGGGAACCAGGGTACATGGAAACTCATGGGGAACTTGGTTTAACAAACAAGGATTCAGAGGGAGGAGGATCCTTAAATAGGAAGTCTTGGAATTTTGGCACGCACTGGCCCTTGAAGAAGGGAAGAGTCTAGTGGCTGCAGCCGCACATTGCGGATGATGACCGCGGAGGGAGGTAAGAGATGCACTTACCTGACGCCGCCCAGAGCCAGCAGAGCATCCGGATCGGGTAAGTGGAGCTCTGGACGAGCAGGAGGGAATGGAGGGTGCAGGAAGCGGAGCAGAGACCGTGGAAGAGGTGGGGAACGGTGCGGCAGCTGTTACACAACTGCACAAATACAATTCTTTACAGTATTACATTATTGTAGTACACGGATCTTTGGGAATATACAAGTGCAGATAAATATATCACGGAACTTAACATTCAAAAAGGGACTTTACAAAGACAAAATGGCAATTGATATAGTACATATAGAATATTACACACATGCAGGCAGTATATGACAATCAAGCAATATCTTGCACTAATATAGCTTTCCTAAGATCTATAAATCTATGTGAAGAAAACAGCGTGACTGGTGAGTCACACCAGGAACCCCATACCTTTTGAAAATTTCGCTTCACATCCTCTATTTTTATATACTGTCTTGACATATGGCAAAGTAGAATTCACCCGCGATCTCCATTGTGAGATCGTGGGTGGTCTCGGGCCCATCCTCCTAATTGCAATGGCCTTGCAGGCCAAGAACAACACCTCCCTTAGGAATATCCTAGTATGGAGCGACCACAAGTCTTTTGTGACAATACCAAAGGGACAAAACAGGAGTGTAATAGTTACTGGGAGTTGTAGGACAGAAGAAACCAGTACGATTACTTCTTCCCAAAATGAGTAGATCCATGGACACAACCAAATCATATGCCAGAAGTCTGATCTAGGGGTTCTACACATATGGAACTCTGTGGTCGGGCATTTTTCCATTTTATGAACTAACAAACAAATGGCAAAAGGTAGGAAAAAGCCTTATTTCCCAGCTACCATTAAAAATATTTTGTAATCTTTATTGTGCTATATTTAGCAAAAGGACCAAAAGACAAAACAAACATAAAGAGTTAAAATTTCCAATGCTTGGAGCAGGCCAACGGACTTGAGTAACTATTGCAGAGTGCACGTGTATACGACGCCTGTCAAACAAGACGTGCAACCTAAACACAGAGACCGCTGGTGTTAGCAACAGTCACCTAGATAGATTAGTATTGTGCCCTAATGTCCAAGCATGTATTAAAATTGTATGAGTAGCCCCCCCCCCCCGACATGTTTCGCCACTGATGTAGCGTCCTCAGGGGTTATCGGGGCTAATCATTCCATTTTATGAAGCCTGGCTGGAGACCGACAGCTTTGGTGGATTATAAACAATTAAATCATACTGTTATCTGCCGCATGGGGACATGTATGAGATTTTAACATATCACTCCAAATTTCAGGTTCAATGCAGGAGAACACTTAGACACATAGACACTTGTTCACATAGACGGAATCCATTAGCTAGGTTTCTGTCACCATTGAATTCAATGGTGAGGGAAACAGAAGTTGAGGTTTCCGTTTGCCTTTCCGCTGAGGGGTTAACCCAACGGAAATCTCATATGGAACCCCTCAGCAGAAAGCAATGGTGATGTGAACACAGCCTCAGGCCCCATGCGCACAACCGTAAAAAAGCTTAATAATTGCGGGGCCAGCCATGCTCCCAATCGCGGGTCGTGATAACGGGCACGGCCGTGTGCATGAGGCCTAACTGATCCCTTTGTGAAGTTACGTTTTTGAACATCACAACTTTCACACCTTTAAACATCCAACATTTTACAATATAATATTGTAATATTTGATATTATGTACAGTTGTAATTATTATATATTTAGCTGAGGATACTGAAATTTCCACCGACTTCCCTGCAATTAAGTCAGTCAGCTATATTTCATTTTATTAGTCTGTAGTCTGAATGCCATGAAATCAACGAATTATATGAAAGAGAATTGTGTACTAGCAATTTACAGCATAAGTCACAACATACTGTATGAGCCTCGATTTTATTGATTTATTCTGTGATTTATTCTTTATTAGCTCTCTTGAGTATGTTTTACCTTAAAGGGTTATTCCTAAATTGAGTCAATTTTTTTTTTTTTTAGACATTCTAAGCTGGAATTAAATAATAAAACATTTACTGTGAAATTCTTTTAAAAATCCATTCCCTAACTACTTTTTTTTTAAACTTGATAACTCAGCTAGTGCTGGTTATCTTTTCTAAAAAGGGGCGTGAGCGGCTCGATGTTAATCAAACCGCTCTGCAGTGTGCCTGCTCCCGATGTTGCTAGATACTGTAGTTCTAGCAGCATCGGGAGAATGTTCGTCTCAACCAGGCATGGTAAGCCTGCTTGAGACGAACATACCGTGAATTTCAACGACACGCAACCCTTT
>NC_134695.1:5755000-5760000 GCF_050947455.1 Rhinoderma darwinii
ACATATACACATACAAACATGACAACATACATACAAGAAAACATACATACATGCAAACATACATACATGCAAACATACATGCATACATACATACATACATACATACATACATACATGTAAACATACATACATGCAAACATACATGCACATACATGCACATATACACATACAAATATGACAACATACATTCAAGCAAACATACATACATACAAGCAAACATACATACATACAAGCAAACATACATACAAGCAAACATACATACAAGCAAACATGCAAACATACATACATGCAAACATACACATACATGCACATATACACATACAAACATGACAACATACATACAAACATACATACAAGCAAACATACATACATGAAAACATACATACATGAACACATACATACATGCAAACATACATGCACATATACACATACAAACATGACACCATACATACATGAAAACATACATACAAACATACATGCATACATACATACATACATGCAAACATACATACATGCAAACATACATATATACATACTTGCATTCAACCATACATACAAACATGTACATATATACATACATGCAAACATACATACATGAAAACTTACATACATGCAAACATACATGCACATATACACATACAAACATGACAACATACATACATGAAAACATACATACATACAAACATACATACATGCAAACATACCTTACATGAAAACATACATACATGAAAACATACACACATACAAACATGACAACATACATACATGAAAACATACATACATGGAAACATACATACATACATGCAAACATACATGCACATATACACATACAAACATGACAACATACATACATGAAAACATACATACAAGCAAGCAAACATACATGCAAACATACATGCATGCAAACATACATGCATGCAAACATACATGCAAACATACATGCATGCAAACATACATACATGCAAACATACATACATGCAAACATACATACATGCAAACATACATACATGCAAACATACATACATGCAAACATACATGCACATATACACATACAAACATGACAACATACATACAAGAAAACATACATGCACATATACACATACATACATACATACATGACAACATACATACAAAAATAAACTCACTAAGACGTTCCCACGAAGAGCTGAACGGTCCCGTCACTTTTCTTCTCCCATTCACAATAACATAGTGGTGGGCGCAGGTGACGTAATCACGTGGGCCTGATATGATTACGTCATCTGCGCCACAACACATTGTTACTATGAATGCGAGCGGCGCCAAGAAGAGGGAAGATGGCAAGTGACGGGACCGTTCAGAGCGCCGTTAGAACGTCTTGCGTGAGTTTATTTTTTTAATATATTTTTAGTTGTTCGCCGGGTGCTGATGCAGCACCGGTACGGCGGCTACAAACATTACATATAGTGACAGAGTGGGGAGAAGTTGTTTGCCGAAACGGGGTGAATGTAGTGTAGTGTAGTGTAGTTGACATTCACGGTAAGTTCGTCTCAATCGGGCTTACCATGCCCGCTTGAGACGAACATTCTCCCGATGTTGCTAGAACTACAGTATCTAGCAACATCGGGAGCGCGCAGACTGCAGAGCGGAGCGGCTTGATTGACATCGAGCCGCTCACTCCCCTTTTTAGAAAAGATAACCAGCACTTGCTGAGTTATCAAGTGTAAAAAAAAGGCACTTAGGAAATGAATTTTTACATTTTTTTAACAGCAAATGTTTTAAAATTCATTTCCTGCTTAGAATGTTTAAAAAAAAAAATTTGAGTCAACTTGGGACAACCCCTTTAACCAATTTGTAAATGTAGAGGATAGTAGATTTTGGGTGAAGTGGGGTATTACGCAATTGTAGAGGGGCCAATTAAAAACTCGGACAATTTACAGAGGGAGTTCGGAATTTTATCCGGATCACTGTATTTGCACTATTTTTAAATAGTTCACGCATGGGAAGCAACACGTGATAAAGAATTCTTTCAGTTTGGTTCGGCGGAATTATTTACGAAATTGTATAAAAAGGGAAAAAGAAAAGGGGTTACTTCTTTGGTGTATCAGGAGTTAAGTACGTTCACGAATAGAGATAGCCCAGTAAGGGCAAACGTAAATTAAAAATGGGGCAAAGATTTGGGGAAGGATTATATAGACACATGGAGGCAAGTGTTTCAAGGGGTTAATATGCTGTCACTAAATTATTCACATAGATTCTCCCAGTTTATGTTGGTACACCGACTGTACTTCAGTCTTAAATGTCTGTATAGTACGGGATACAGAGAGAATGATATCTGTCCTAGGTGTAATATAGAACCGGCTGATCTAATTCATTTGATGTAGCGATGCCCAAAGCTGCATCTATATTGCTTTTGTTAGGAAACGCCGATTCCTTTAATGATCTCCATGACTATTGTTCCGGCTTCTGGGCGGTTCTGGCTTTTCCTTGAGCTTATCTCTTTTCTCTATTTTTCAGCCTTGGTTTAGTTTTTATACCTGTCCTCACTCAGTCTGTGCTTGGGATTTTTCTTACCTTCTGGTGTCTTGATCAAGCTTCTGTCTAAACCCCATACCTCTGACTTTTGGACTTCTTGGAATACTGACCTCGGCATGTCACAAGCGAACCCCTTGCTTGCTGATTTGGATTATCTGTTCCCGGTTGGTTTTTACCTCTGATTTACCTGGTATCCACTTGCTTATTGATTTAGACTTTCTGTTTAACCTCTGGCTGTCTGGTTTCCTGTTTAAGTTTGCCTGCATTGCACCTATCATCCAACATTGAACTCAAACAAACTGGGTTCTATGCAGCAAAAACCATCCTGCCTTGCAGTGGGCTCTGGCAAATACCATAGAGTAGCCTTAGACTCTGTTGATCAAAGTTGTGCCGGATTTGAGCTTCCAGATTTATATGTACGCTATCTCCCAGCAGTCTCCAGCAGCCTTTGGGAAGTCGTTCTCCTAGCAATTCCATAACATAATCACAATCCCATTTGTAATATTTTTTCACGATGGAACCTATGCAGGCCCTGGGAGCATGATCTGACTCAGCTGGTACAAGGTCTGGTTGTTAGGATTCAACAGCATGAAACTGCGCAGGCCCAAGCAGTCGTTCCAGCCGCATCTCCAGTGGAACCTAAAGGGAACCTGATCGTTTCTATGGTAATCGTATGTCTTTTGCTAATTTTCAAGAGACTTGTAAATTGTATTTTCGACTGAGACCTACCTTCTCTGGAACTGAGCAACAACGAGTGGGTATCGTAATTTCACTTTTGCATGGTGATCCTCAGACCTGGGCCTTTTCATTGGGACCTGTTGCCCCTGAACTTTTTTCTGTGGAGACCTTATTTGCGGCCCTGAGTTTATTTTATGGAGAACCAGATGTCACTGCAGTGGCTGAGGCCAAGCTGTTATCTCTCCAGGAAGGACTGTGTCCTGTCGAGGATTGTTGTTTGGAGTTTAGACGATGGTCCATTTCTTCACAATGAAATGATGCTGCACTCCATTGTCAATTCCACCGAGGCCTTTCAGCAACTTTGAAAGATCTCTTAATAAATTACCCTCCACCCCTGACTCTAGAGGATACCATGACCCTTGTAGTGCGCCTGGACCGACAACTACATGAGCGCAAAAATGAGAGATTTGTGATGGCCTCTCCCCTTCCTTGCGCTGAGAGCCCTTCATCTGATGCACAAGAGCCCATGCACTAGGGCTCCACTGTATCTTCTCAAGAACGGAGACTTTTTCAGAAACGCAAGAGGCTGTGCTTCTATTGCGGGGACGATGGTCATACACTCAAAGACTGTTCCAAGTGTCCAGAACGTCCAGCTCCAGAAAAAACTTCAGAGCCTAGATGGTCCCCGGGAATGCCATCTGGGCAGTCAGGATTTTCCCTCATTTTCAAAAAAAAATTCCTTTTGCCTGTTAATGTATGGTTTAATAATATTTGCGTTTCTGGTCAAGCTTTTGTGGATTGTGGTTCTGCTGCTAATTTCTTAGATTTTCAGGTTGCAAAGGGATTGACTATCCCCCTTGCTCAGTTGAGTACCCCAGTCAAAGTCTCTGCTATTGAGAATACCCCTCTCTCTCAGGGGTCGGTCAACTTCTCTACTCCGCCTGTTACTTTGGAAGTGGGTACTTTGCATACTGAACAAATCACTTTCTTTATTCTAGAAAATTTGCCTTCTGAGGTAATATTGGGTATTCCAGGATATTCAATCCTGCTATTGATTGGGTAAAAACCATCATTGCCGGAGTGTATTCAAGATTTTGAGGATGTCTTTTCTGAAATTGGTTGTGAATCTCTCCCTCCTCATAGGTCATACGACTGTCCCATTGTACTTCTCCTTAATGCTAAACTGCCTAAGAGACAGATTTATAATCTTTCTACTCCGGAGAGACAGGCCATGAAAGATTATATTAAAGACAGCCTCCATAAGGGTCATATGCGTCCATCTACTTCTCCCGTGGGTGCAGGTTTTTTCTTTGTTGAAAAGAAAGATGGCAGTTTAAAGACCCTGTATTGACTATCGTGAATTAAATAAAATTACCGTTAAAAATCAATATCCTCTTCCACTCATCCCGGACCTGTTTAATCAGATCTCAGGAGCCAGGTGGTTCTCTAAACTAGATTTACGCGGGGCCTACAATTTGGTTCGGAACCGCAAAGGGGATGAGTGGAAGACAGCATTTAATACTCCAGATGGTCATTATTAGTATTTGGTCATGCCTTTTGGTTTAAGTAATGCTCCAGCGGTTTTTGAAAACCTGGTTAACGATATTTTCAGAAATTTTATTGGAAGCTTTGTCGTTGTGTATCTGGACGATATTCTTGTGTTTTCTTCAAATTGGTCCTGTCATGTTCAACATTTAAGGTCCGTCTTTCAAGTACTGAGGGAAAATTGTCTTATTTCAAAAATGACTTTTTGGAGTTCAGGAAGTTCATTTCTTGGGTTATGTGCTGTCGTCTCACAATTCTTGATTGGA